>NW_022437001.1:6742148-6926394 GCF_009761245.1 Sapajus apella
GGTCTAGTATGTGAAGGATGGAGACATTATAAATATATAATATTTTTTAAACTCAATTTGAAATGGATTTTTCTTTATTTTGGGGTGTTTAAAGAGAGAATATAGCTTGAAATGGTTATTCATTTAAAAAATGTAAAAACATAATAATAATAAAGTTGAGCTAGAAAGAGCAGCCAGAGATATGTGAGATCACTGAAGTGATTTTAGGCAGGAAATGTCACCTTTTACATGAAGATTATAACTGAATTTTGCTACCTCTCTCCAAGCTCTGTAAACCTTATGAAGAGAGCATTGAGCTGGACCTTTTTGAACTTGGAAACTTTGTTCTTTAAAGTTTATTTTTCTATTCATCCAGGGTCTCAATTTCTCTGTAAAATATATTTTTTTATTTGTTTCAGTCCTTGCCACAGAAATATCCTTAGGGTTAATAATTGTGGAGTGAATGTACCTGTCAAGCACCTTGTTCTTCAAAGACATAGTTGCTTTAAAATAGAGTTTAATTATTAGCTTTTAATATTTTGGTTTTGTATAAAAAGAAACATCTAACAGCCATGCAACATTTAACACACCAGGAATCCTGTTTGTTCTTTACTAGTTTCACTTTTTCTGTTTGACTTTTTTCATTTTAGTTTATATTGGTTGTGGAGAAAAAGGGCTAGAGACCACCAATTTTTATGGATTAAATAGAAAGCCAGTGGTCAGTGTTGAAGCTGATTTTAAATGAACACAGGGCCTCTGAAGGGCAAGACCTATATTCTTGGCACTTTCAGTGCATGTAGGTTGGGGCTGGAGCTGGGGGACAGAATTTTATATAATATGCCAGAGTGGAGAGGAGATTTTGGTAAACGATTCATGCAGAAATCAGTGAAAACACTGCTCCCACACCACTTCGTTCAGAGCTATTGACTTCATTTATCTAAATGTTTGCTCTGTTTTATTTGACGTTGTGTACCCTCAGTCATCACTGCTTCCATGTCCTTTCACAAATATTATTTTCCAAAAGATATTTCTAAGTGTAACTAAACTTACGTAAACTGAGGTTTGGTCTGCAGGGGAAAGGTGAAAAGTAAGTTCCAAGGGCCAATTATTTATGGTTTGGGAGAATCTGGTTGCAAAATGAACCTGTGAAAGAGAGGAACATCTATTATTTGTCCAGAGAAGTTTGAAAAACATGAGGAGATTTTGACCAACGCTAAAAATTTCATAGGAAGACTCAGTGATGGAGGCTAACGTGAGTGTATTACTGTGTGCATAGATAAGCACTGTTGTGCTGCAGGGAACAGCCTCTTAATGAAGCTGAGATTGCAATTGTTAGCGAAGAAAGAATCAAAAAATGAGGAAGAAGAAAAATAGGAATTATGAACAGTGTTAAAGCATACAAATTTAGGAGAGCTATATTGAAATTTTAAGTTGAAAATACGTTATGTTTCAGGATTTCCCATTCATAAGACCTTGTGTAAGAAAAAATTCTACAGCATCTGAGATTCATTGTCTTTGTTTTGAAGGAGTCAGAAAGTTAGAAACTATTTCATTTGCATGAATAAAAATGTTATCTTGATAAGGGAATGAGACATTTATTTCAGATATCTACAGACAGGTGACATAAAAATCACATAAACTGTAATTGTTGAAATATCATGCCATATGATTATAGACTGTATGAATACAGAATGACTTTACTAAAATAATAAACAATTTAGGTTGATTGCAAATCAATATTTTTCTTAATCTTAGTCTCCCAATAGAAATTATATTTTAAAATACTTAACAGTTTTTTGTGTTGAATTTAGAAAATTAGAGGTAACTTCACTTGTTCTTTGTAGATAGCTACCAAATTTCTGATGCATGTGAGAGAATCTATTTATTGCATTATTTATAAACACTAATACTTGATAACCGATTCACAGTAATTCTAACTCCTATTTTCCTGTTTTACAGCTTGGCTCGTCTTCTTCTGTGCCTTTCACATCTATTTTTTCTCAGCTTTTTATGACTGTTGTGGTTCCTCTCATCATTGGACAGGTAAGACCTCTAATTCTATCTGATCTTTTCTTTATGGATCAAATTGTGAAATCTTACATCATGTCAGAGCAGTTGAGAGAAAGGGTATTCAGAGGGAGGAGATAAATGAATATATGAGACTGAAAACAAAGTTTCATCAATCACAGTATTCTCATTTGTTTTATTTTTTAAATTAATACAAATCTGCTTTGCAGTTAGCTGTATTTAGGGACCCCTGCTAGCTATATATAGGGACTTCCGCACAGAATCTTCATTTTTTAAAATTTATTATCTGCTCTTTGTAGCTGTGTAGCTACCTTGAAAACACCTAGCAAGTCTTTACCTTATTCTGCAACTTTCGACAAGGTCTCTATTTGTGACTTTGCGATTCTCAAGGTTTATGACCATTGTTGGGAACAAGCATCTGTCTTTGGTTGGCATCTTTATAGACTTCTCCAACAGCAATTATATTTGTAACCATGTAATTGATAAACAATTTAATTCAATTATCTCTTAAAGTTTGATCTTAGAAGATTTAGGGCTTACTTTGTCATTCTTACTCAATTGGACTAATAGAAATTCTATTTTAACTTTTTGTAACAAGCTAGTAGTAAGCATACAAATTTTAAAACAAGTGAATTTTTTTCTTGTTTTTTGTTTTCTTTAAAATCATAGGATGCCACAGTATCGGAGTATAGAATTTAAAGTACAACTAAAGTGAGAAAGTCTTAGGAAAGCTGTACATTAAGAGCAACTTGATTCTAGACTTATTTCTGCCTTTGATTTGCTGTGTTACTATGGGCAAGTTATTTAATCTCCCTAGCTCCAGGTTCATAATTTATTAAATATTATGACAATAATATCTATCTTAAAGGGTTGTTATAAAGATTAGATGAAATATGCATGCCTGTAAAGTTCTTGGCATAGAACCTAACTAAGATAAGTGCTCTATAGCTTCTATCATTATAATCATTATTATCAAATTCCCTGCAAATACTAACCAGGAAACAAGTCTTTGAAATATTGAATATAAAAAATGTATGCATAGGCTGGGTGCCGTGGCTGACACCTATAATTCCAGCACTTTGGAAGGCTAATGTGGGCAGATCACCTGAGGTCAGGAGTTCGTGACCAGCCTGGCCAATGTGGTAAAACCTTGTTTATACTAAAAACACAAAAAAATTACCCAGGTGTGGTGGTGGGGTGCCTGTAGTCCCAGCTACTCCAGAGGTTGAGGCAGGAGAATTGCTTGAACCTGGGAAGCAGAGTTTGCAGTGAGTCAAGATCATGCCACTACACTCTAACCTAGATGACAGAGCAAGACTCCATCTCAAAAGAAAAAAGAAAATAAAAAAAGAAATGTGTGCATAGACATGTAATATTTACATGCTGTCTTAGCTCAGGTTCTCTGGGCAACAGGCTCAAAGACAGAGGTTTCCATGCAGGAAGTTCACTAGGGGTTACCCTTGGGAGCAACACCTTTAGGAGAGTGAATAAAGTAGGATGGAGATGATGCAATCCCAACAGAGGTCTCAGTAGATCCTGTGGGGAGCCCTGGAGGTGGAATGACCCCTCAGAGTTCTCCTGCCTTAAGGCAAGAACACCTGGTCTTTACACTCTTACACTGACCTGTTATTAGATACTGGCTTCCCTCCTACCCTCCATGAGGACTGTGACCTTGGGTGAGTTTGCTCACTTAGGCTGAGGGCAAGTCCCAAAGAGGAACTTTGCTGACATCTCTTACTCACCCAGCACTCCCTGCAGCTGTGTGTATAAGCACCTCATTCCTGAAGACAGGCATCTGGGTGGTGCTCCACAGCGTCCACAACACAGATGCTATTTTTTTTTTAATTTTAAACTTAGTAAAGGGACTAAATTTAGCATAAAAGGAGGGATTTATAAGCACTTTAAGAATACCATTTAATGGCTAGGCGTGGTGGCTCACACCTGTAATCCCAGCACTTTGGGAGGCCAAGGCAGGCAGATCACGAGGTCAGGAGTTTGAAACCAGCCTGGCCAACATGATGAAACCCTGACTTTACTAAAAATACAAATATTCATCCAGTTTGGTGGTGTACATCTGTAATCCCACCTACTCAGGAAACTGAGGCAGGAGAATCACTTGAACCCAGGAGGTGGAGCTTGCAGTGAGCCAAGATCATGCCACTGCACTCCAACCTGAGTGACAGAGCAAGACTTTGTCTCAAAAAAAGAATACCATTTAATTAAATATAAAAAATGATACTTAAAAAATATTTCTCCCACAGTGCTAATCACACAACAGAGAGATTCTGACTAAATGTTACATCCCTGCCTACCTCTCTGAGCCCTACCACATTTCCTACTTCCAACCTCCCTGGCTTTTCTCAGTTCCTGCTATTTCTTTCTGTTTAGAATGTCTTTCTGCCTACCTTCCCACCTCAACGTGTTTCTCATTTGACTCTTCAATCAAGGCTTCTTTGAGCCCCCAGCAGTAATTTTCCCTAGATTGTCATTTGTTCAGGGTAATATTTTTAGGTCTGTATATAATAGGTACTCAATAACAATGATGTTTTTCTTTCATAGTTATCCCCTGAAAAACATATCTGAAAAAAAAGTGTTATCTTTTTTAAGGATACCAGTTCAAGGAAAAATAAATTATTCATAATTTTATGTTAAAGAAAAGCCATATTTCTAACACCTCCCTTGGTTTTGAACCATATAGCTGATATATATTTCCCTGGTTATTCTTCATTGCAACACCTTGTTTGATTTCTTTAACCTTTCTCCCAAATTATACCTGTGTTTAGTTTGCTTGTTAACAGTTTGTCTCTGCCATTAGACTGTCAGCTTCTTGAGTACTGGAGCCACATTTGTTTTGTTTACCGTTACATTCCCAGACCATAGGTACCCAGTAAATACGTGTTGAAAGAGTGAGAGAAAGAATGAATGAGTCAGAGTTCAATGATCAGTAAGGGATATGCTTTGCTGTATAGAGGCATAACTGAATCTACCTGTATTTCTCATCTCCACACAGTTTAAGCTGTGGATTATATTAGTTTAAATTCATACATATTTTCTTCGTTCTGAAAATAGTTCCATCCAATAATTTAAGGCTCATACATTCTTCTTGTAGTAGATCTTGGAAATTTGCCTATTAATAATAAATGCTTGGCTTAAAACGTAGGGGAAAAAAATCTGTGTGTAGGTTACTTAATTTTGTGTGTACAGGGTTATATAATATATGTAATTTAAAAACATTTATCCAGAGAGAATAATGAATTATTAGATGGCTCATTCTTCGTGTTCTCAGTAGTAAGTAGTAAAGTATTCAGTAAATTATAAAGTAATAAAGGTAGTCAAAAAGTAGTATAGGCAGTTTTTTTTTCTTAAGTGTTCCAGGTACCACATTTCTTTGATGGCTCTTTTGAGGAGAAACCTATATGGTTGCATCTACCTGCCCCTCCTTTTGTATTCTGGTCTTAGGAATTAACAGTTACCACCCTGTCTCCACATCTAGAAACCACCAATCAGCTTTGTCTCCTCCCTCTCCTTATAGCCATGCTCCTTTACTTCCAGGCAGTCACTACATCCTACCATTGCTGCCTCAGAAATCTTTCACACCTGGCCCCTACAGCCCCAGTCACACCACTGGAGAGGATGACACACCCTCATCATCTCTTATCTGAATTATTGCACCTCCTAAACCTGTCTCTCTGCCGTGAGTCTCTTCCAATTCCCATCTAATGTCTTTACTGCCTCCAGAGTAGTCCTAAAAAACAAATCAATTCATATGATTCCTCTCCTTAAAAACTTCCCGGTGGCCCCCTGTTGCCAGTTCCTTGTGTGGCCCCAAAGCCCTTCAGAGTTTGGCCCAACTTGCTTCTCCAGTGCCACTTCCCACCACTCCTCTCCTTAGGGCTCTGCTTTTCCCATGCTATATACTCATCATCCTTCACCTGACCATGGCCCTTCACTGCTCTGTGCCTTTGACTGTATTGCCAGCAAACTCCTACTCATTGCTGAAGACTCAGTGCAGAGATCCCCTCCAATGTGACGCATGCCTGCTCTGACCTAGCTGACCTAGATTAAATTCCACATCTCCTGTAGTACTTGATTCACAATATTTATCAGGAAAGAATATAATTTATCAATGTGCTTCTTAAAAGCAGAGACTGTATCGTCTTAATTTTCTTATCTCCTAGCTTATAGTAACTCTTAGTACGTATGTATGTACTGAATCTGTTATTTCATCCCAAGTGGTAGTCTCCGTAGGTTACTATTTATAGGGTACTTAATAACATACTTAAGAGTAGAGTGTAAGCTGTATAAAAAGATTGACTGAAGAGAACTTTGAATTTATCCTCAGGGAGCCCCCAGCAGTAATTTTCCCTAGATTATCATTTGTTCAGGGTAATATTTTTAGGTCTGTATATAGTAGATTCTCAATAACAATGATGTTTTTCTTTCCTAGTTACCACCTGAAAAACATACCTGAAAAAAAAGTATATCTTTTTTAAGGATACCAGTTCAAGGAAAATAAATTATTCATAATTTTATGTTAAAGAAAAGCCATATTTCTAACACCTCCCTTGGTTTTAGCCTTTGAATGAACTGTGCTATAACTGGCCCACAGATACATTGACATAAATGATAGAGCCACATGTCTGAGTAGATGTTATTATATAAGTGCTGCTGCATGGTCCTCAGGTCCTCCAGTACCATGGAGAAGGGGGAGCATTCCACAGGCAGGGTGCCCAGGGCAGGCAGTGCCACCTCAGCTACCTCCTCCTACAATCACAGCCTCACAAGGTCATCTCTGCCTATGGTGGGATAGATTGTGCAGTACACAACAATGCTGCATTTCAAAGAAGTGTACCCACCTTATAGGCATCATAGGTTTGAATATTTATTATTAACATTGTCCTGGCAGGAGAGAATAGAGTATATTAAAGAAGGGATTTTTCTAATACACACAAAAGTGCTACAGGGCTAGAGCAGGGCTGTTGGACCTTGATGATCCATCTCAGGCGGCCCACTTCATAACACCATGTCTGTCCTCACCTACTAAGCTCACATCCTCTAATCAGTAATTCTTCAACCTTACCAAGACCCCAGATTAACTTACCTTTCACTCACCATCCTCATAGACTTTACTTCCCTTCTTACCCAGCTTTGATTCCATAGTCTATCATTATAATCCCTCCTTGGCAAATATTCTCAACTCTTTCACCATTTCTCCCTTTGATGTACTTGCTCAAAAAGCCCCAACCCTGGTTAAAGCCAACTCTGCCTACTCCACGTGTGCAATGGAGTTGCTCCATCATTCACCTCACTCCCAGGCAAAGCTCTCAGCTTCTTCTCCTCTCCGTTTTACTTACTTCACAAAGGCCCAATGCTAGTTCTACTGGAGCAGCTGAGCTTTGATTCTCAAGAGCAATATACATTGGTCTCATCTTATGTTAAATTCATGACCCCAAATTGAACATGTCAGCTAACACCTCCCAGAAACCCTACCCTACTTCCTTATAGTGTTTCTTTTTCTACTCTTCAAAGAGATTGTTTCACCTTATCCCAGATCTTCCCTTTTACCTCCCCAACACTCTCCCATTTGCCCATTGCCCTCATGTCTCACTAACTTTGCTTCTGTTTCTCAAACATGCCAATCTTGTTCCTGTCTTAGAACCTTTGCACTGGCCTTTCCTTCTGCATGAAACACCTTGCCACATTTCACCTCTCAAAAGCACCTTTCCCCACCCTCTCCTTGGGTAGCTACCTGTAGTCACTCAGTCACTGTCATATTATCTAAACTTCTGCTCAGTATGTATCATTATTTTGCCTCTTGTTTATTTGTTGTTTGCTTTTTATTTCTCTCTTAAACTAGAATGTAAGCATCATAAGAGCAGGGACCTTGTCTGCCTAGTTTAATCTATTGGCTCATCTCAACTGTGTGAGGTAATCTTTTGAGGACCTTGTTAGCAGTATACATATGTGCTGGTTCAGAGGAATCAGGTGTCCTGCATGGCAGGCTACTTTCACAGCTGTAACTAGGAGTGCCAAATTATGAAAATAAACACTTGTATGGATTGTTATATGCATCTTTTAAAATGAGGTTTTAACATTACTGGTTAAACAGAAAATGGGAACTAGAGAGAGAAGAAAAAGACCAGGAAGTATGAGCTGAATATATTTTTCTTAATTTTTTATTGGCAATAAAAGTTTATCTTTCAACTTGTGATTTATATTTCAGAGAGTGAATTTTATTTTCTGTTTCCCCATACAATACTTCTTTTTGGTTGAAATCATTATTGACTGACTAATTTGATGGGAGATCTAGTTTGGCCTTTGTCACCGTTTGGCTGCACACATGGCTCCTCGGCCTCACTTTCCTCATTTGTAGAGCAAAGAGTTTTATATACTCTAGCCCAAAGGTGCTGTGACTCTGTGAGGTAAGATTAGTCTTTCCATAGATGGTTAGGAGATTGTTCCCTCCATCAATCTAGAAAGAAATAAAATTTGTATTGTCATAGCATTTTCTCTTCTTTTCCAACAAACCTTTTCAGTACATCTAAGTGCTTGTGACAAATACTTATTTTGTGCATTATATTTAAGAGTGATATACAAATAAACAATTAAACAGAAATTCTACCACTTTTTATTTTCCATCACCTTGAGTATTTTTTAAAGTGGCACACTAAAACCTACTTTTCCCCCTATAAATTAATAATAAAAAAGCATATCTATACATTATCATTCATGCATCTCTGGTCTTTCCATTTCCATCTGGTCTTTCCAAGTTTCAGTTTGAGGTGGGTCTTTCATATTAAATAGTCTTCCATTAAAGTTGAAGTTAGCGTTATTAATACTAGTAGAGTTTTGCACTTATAGCATTATATTAGATATGAACAGTTTTCATTGCTTCACCTGAAAATTGCTTTGAGAAAAAAGTAACAGTGAGGTGTACTGATAAACAGTGATAGAAACATCATCAAACTGAGACTTGGAAATAAAAATAGTGATCATTTACCAGGGACGGGCCCTGTCTCTAAAGCATTTTATATTTATTTAATTAATCCTCAAGACAACTACTGTTCTATCACAGACGAGGCACACAGAAAGTAAAGAATTTGCCCAACATCACAAAGTAAGGAGTGGAGCCAGGACTCAAAGTCAGGTGCACTGTGGCTCCAGAGTCTGTACTCTGAACCCCTGTGCCATGGTTCCTTCAGGAAATAGGGGTCATAGTCCTACCCACCCACCTCCCTAGCTTTTCAACATTTTATGCAAGTTGACTTGGCTCTCTGTGCCTCTGTTTTCAACAGTAAACTCAGCAGAATAATAGTGTGTGACCTTTCTCATGAGAATGAAATGAAGAAATCGAGGGGAAGAAGTTTCAAAGAGTGAAGTAGATCATAAGTGTTCATTGTGCCCATTCATTATTATTATTGTTTATGCTTTTTGCAAAGTATTTTATTTTGAATCTACTCAATATTAAAAATATCTTTAAAGAAAGGTGTTATAGAAATTGGATTTGATTTCATATCTGTGTACATTGCAACAGGATATTAATGAAGAAACAAAGCTTTAGGAAACTGTGGATTTAGTGCAATAGAGGATAAAAATTGGAGAAATAAATTGAAACTACCTTGAAGAAAAATGTTTTGAAATTCACACTTAACATGAAAAATTATCTATCATATATCCTTACTCAAAAATCAATTTATAAATGTAAAGACAATAGAAACAAAAAGCAAGGAAATCCTTCAACAAAAAAATAAAGAACTAAGATGATGGGTATTATACTTTATATCTATCTCAGTGAATCGACATTCTACACCTAAGGCATGTTATTTTTACAGGTTTCCAACTTGGAAGTCATGCAGAAATTGATATATGGTTCTGTTTATTAGAAGCACAGAGAGTCAAATTTAAGTTTCCCTTTACCCTTTCCTGCTATTTAGTTTAAAATAAAGAAAATCAAAGTTTTAAAGGTGAGACAACAAAATAAAAAAGCTTGTATGGAAGTTTTTTTCCTTCTCTCTTTACAAGGAAAAATAAACAGGTTAATGAGGATTTGTCACTTAATTTTGAACACCTACATTTCTCTGAGGTCTGGGAGCAAATGAATTAGTATAGGTTCTGAAGGAAGATAGAACTGGCCACCTCACCAGAATGCCTTTTGCCACCTCATCTTGGATTTTCTTTTTTCCCAAGAGACAATTCTGAGGCGTCTATATCAGGTTATGTTGATCTAGCTCAAGCAAAGTGTTGTTTCCTGTGAGGTTATTAAAGATTTCTATAAAGCAAGGAAGTTTGGAGAATTTTAAAGTGACATGAATTCTTGACAAATACAGAGTGATTGCATCAGAAGTGTAAGTGGCTAAACTAAGAGAAGATGAGGTTTCCTGGAGTTTATATCCAAAGCATATCTTTGAGGCATGTCAACACTACTTCCCCAGTTTTGTTTATGAAATATTTTAACACCTTTCTAGCTACATAGTGCAAAAGCAGCTTCTTTGTGAATTTTATTTTAGAGGAAGATAGAAAAGTTCTGTGGAAACTGGCAAGATATAAAAGGGTTTTCTTAGAAAATATAGACAAATATCACAATAGGACTAGAAATGGTGATAATCTGCTCTCCCTCTAGGGTTACTGTGTCACTTGTATACCTGTCCATTCCCAGCTTTCCAGTTGGGAATGAACTTTATTGAGATTAGGTATCCACCATTAACTTTTTGGAGTGGTTAGAAGAAAGACATTTTGGCCAGAAGGATTGTGAAACTGGGAGACCCTGTTTCTTGCCATATTGAGGGAGTCCTATTCTACTATGAGACTCTAAGAACTTTGCAATGAAGAAAGAGATAGATTTTTTGGTTAACTTAATCAAATTACAGTTGACTCTTTGTATTTATGGGTTCTGCATCTGTGGATTCAACCACCTACAGATAAAAAATAATCGGACAAAAAACAATAAATAAAAATATAATATACACATTTTTAAAAATACAGTATAACAACCTACTATAGTATAATACATGTGTAAATAGTTGTATTAAGTATTATAAGTAATCTAAAGCTGATTTAAAGTATACAGGAGGGTGTGTGTCAGTTATATGCAAACACTACACTTTTTTTTATCAGGGGTTTGAGCATTCATGGATTTAGTATCCACAGAGGCCCTAGAATCAGTCCTCTGTGGATACCAAGGGACATCTGTATTGCTTATAAAGTTGATTACTTATTACAGATTTGTCTTGGTTTTAAAAATGGTTTTCACTTTCACGTTATACCTAATTCATATTTATTTATATTGTTGGAGGGCAATGCTGGTAGGAGAGGAAGACACTTATTTTTGGAATTGGGATCATACATTTTATAACCTATTGCAGAGAGAGAAAATTTGTGGTGTTTTTAACCATTCTTTATTAAAACAAGATTGAAGGGCAGCATCAATTTCAATAATTTCATGTAATTTCCATTTATTTTATTTCCTAAAGGAGTTGAATTATATGACATTTGCACAGCTACCAGTTTTATACTACCAAACACAATAGATTATGAAATTATTCTTTAAATGAAGTCCCTCTGTAGCCTTCCAATAACTAGCTACCCACCAACCCTGGTGCCATGGTGATCGTGGAGATATCTGGATACCCATGATACCATAGCACTATTATCCAAAATTTGTGTCCTAATATGTCAGTCCATAATGCTGTATGACAGACTGCTCTTATTTCTGTATACACCACTGTATTTTCAATTTAAAGACAGAAATGAACGCTAGATGAGTTACTATGATTTAGGATCACTTGTATACTCCCCCACCTTCCCAAAAGAGACTCCATAATATTTTATAAATCCAGGTGTGGCTTTAATTACAAGATCAACTTTTTTAAAGAAAATTATTCATCATTTTTTTAAATATCTAACACACTTTCCACTTATTCCACCCCACCTAACCTTCAGGGTTTTGTATCTGTACCTGGTACCAACTGGTCAGCTTTCTGCCAAGACTGCCTTTAATACACTGTCAGCTCACTTCATGAGTTCCCGAGAACAGTTAAAGTTGATCCAACAGCCAGTTGTTCAAAGATTCTATTGAGAGTAGTTTATTTTATTCTTGAGCATCTGTAAAGATATGCGCCATTGCGAATTAAGCCTTTTTAGTGACAGAGTAGATGATGACAGAACCCCATCAGCCTTATCAGGAGAAGTTCCCTGACCTCATTATTGCTAATGGATCCATGTTAATTCAGCCTGTTGTGAAATCTCATGTTCAATTATGCAGGATAATGAGTGACTCAAAACTTAATATGTCTCAGCTATCGTCCTTATGATAGGACTTGTACAGCTTCTTTCAAAGGTGAAACTAGGTTTTAAGTAGAATGGTTCACTTTTATGTCCAAACAGAAGTTATCACTAATATTCAGATGACCTGATTTTAAAATAAGACAGAATTGCTCTATAACTTTATATTTCACTGATCCTTTTGTAGGAAAGTTAGGACAGGCTTATTCATTTTTAAGTGTTAATTCTGGAATTCTAAAAGTATGCAAATGGCATTTGTCTTTGGATTCACAAAAACTCTAGATATTCAGTTTGAATTATTTAAACTCCCACAACACATGCACTTTTGCTTTTCAAGCATGAGTTATAATTTAATTAAAAACTTCTGGTGCATTGCTAGTAGTTTAAATATTAATATGTTCCATGGATCACTTTTGATTATCTACTGTCTTGAAATTCTTGAAGATGTCAGATTTTTAAGATTCCCAGAGTTGCACTTGGAATTGTCTGTTGAGGCAAAGGGGACTGTGATAATTACACACATCCATTAGGATCAGCAGAGGAGATAAACTTTGGGGAGGCTTAATGGGCATGTCTCAGTGACAGCTAGCAAAGAGCATTTGGCATGATTAAGGATGGATTTGAATGCAGTTGAAAACATACTCTCATTATGGACACCCAGTGGAAGTTGCACTACAAATGTTAAATTCCCCAGAAGAAGAGTAGTGTGGCAGGGAAGCTTTGAAATCCACTGTGGCCATCAACCAAATTATTCTCTTTCCTTTATGTCTTTCTGCTGTCAAAATCACTTTGTGATGCCCAGCTCAACTCCCTACATCTCTGAAAAGAGGCAACCTGTTGATCTCTATATTTCAGATTGTCCGAAGATACATTAAGGATTGGCTTGAGAGAAAGAAGCCTCCTTTTGGTGCTATCAGCAGCAGTGTACTTCTCATGATTATCTACACAACCTTCTGTGACACGTTCTCTAACCCTAATATTGACCTGGATAAATTCAGCCTTGTTCTCATACTGGTCATAAGTAAGTTGGAAAATGGGATAGCCTGTCTATCCCTCAGTCTCCTCAATAGCAACGCATAGCAATGTGTGTTCTCTAAATTCATGTCTAGTGTTAATTTGACTAGAAATGAATGCTTAATTTTATATTACATTTACTCAGTGACTCTATCATATGTACTTGTTTTTTTAAGAAACAGTTTTACACTTATATCTTAATTTCCTTTGTTTTTGAGTCTGCTGCCCCATTTTCTGATTTACAGTCATTGATATCAGATGAGAGAAGCCTTAATTTCTGTCAGATGCAAATGTTAGATTGAGCACTGTGTCATCAATTTAGTTTATTATAACTTTAAATTGATCTTACCCCTTATTGTGATTTAAAAACAGGATTTATAATATATGATATTATTATTCCTAAGTATAATAACTTGGCTACATTGGTTAAAATGTGAATATTTACATCATGTTTTCTAATAAAATTTACCCAAAGTGATATCATTTCATTTTGAGAAGCAGCAGACTACAAAATGCAGGAAACTGCTAAAGCTCAAAAAGCAACCTTTTGTTCTATTTATCCTGTAATCACAAAGACAACTGTTACTAATGTTGTAATATCGAAGAATCTCCTGTTATTCTAAAGTATATTATATACTACTACATTTATGGTATTTGCTAGAAATATTCATAGTATAAACCAGCTCTTTCTAAATTGTCCAAATTAAATAACCAAATCTTAAAGAGGCTTTAGGTTTTTCTTCAACAACAAAGAGTGTGTCTGGGGATATCATCAATAAGAACAGACTGAGTCCCGCTAATTTAAGTGATTATTTCAATTTAGCAAGGTATGCTTGTTTGGTTTATTTGTTTGTTTTTCTTTTTTAGTTCCTGTAAGTTTCAGATAAAACAAGTATACCAATAAGTACGCTACAAATACTGCTTTTAGAGTGCTAATTTAGATTCAATCTTTTTTTCTTCAGTATTTTCTATCCAGCTGAGTTTTATGCTTTTAACCTTCGTCTTTTCAACAAGGTAAGTGATTTGGTATCTCTTGCTGTTGTTAGTTTTCTAAATAAGGAATCATGCTCTCTACTTGGTTATATGCCACTATGCACTTACGTATTTTTTTTTCCTCCTATCTCCCTGACCATTCTGCCTCTCTTTTGCCACTCTCAAATTGTAGACATTACAAAGGGTCTTTCCTTGGCCATGTTTCATCTATCCACATCATGTGCTTAAGCAGGTCCTTCCTTTCTATTGGCTTGAGCTGTTAGCTTCATACTGATGATTTTCAAGTATACACCATTCACTGCAATGGTTTTTTTTTTTTTTTGAGTTTGAACCCTATTTTTCAATTACCATTTAGATATCTTTACTTGACTGTCTTAACAAGACCTTAGACTCAAGATATTCAAAATGGAGTTAATGTTTTTCCCAAAAACTGCCTCTTTCTTATTTCTTTCCTTATGTTTAGTGGAACCGCTATCCTCAGAGTTCCTCAAACTGGAATCCTTCACATCATTATTTTTTAAATTTCTCGATCCTACTTCTGTAATATTTTTCCTGCTCCCAAGGCCACTTCCTTAATTCAGGTTCTTGTTCTGTTTCTCTCTAGGCTGTTTCAATGGCTATCTTACTGGTAATTCCATTTCTAGACCCAATTTTCATTATGCATTTCATGGTGCTTCCAATGACTAGAATTCTGATAATGGCTCTCTGGTTCAGATGTCTTCAATGGTTATCCACTGCCTGTAGAATGAAGTTTATTTTGGGTGACAAGGTCCTCTAGTCTATTTTCCAGTCTCATGAACCAATACTACTGTTCATGCTAAGCTTTAGATTGATGTAAAATCTTTGCTGCTCCCTGCAAGAACCTCATGCTTTCTCATTTCTGTCCCTTGCTTAGGCAGCTCCCATATCCAAATTCATCACGATGTCCTGGTTCCTCCTTCCTGTTCCTAAAAGCTCACCTCAAATGCAAATTTTTTCACCTTTATTATGCATTACAAATATTACTCAAACTTTTGGTTAGAGAAAGTCACCACGGGTAATGCCACAAGTAAAAGGTGATTTCAGTCTTGCACTGATAACAAAGTGTCCTCTGCTTGGTACAGTAAGCCAACCTGTATTCAATTCAAAGAAGAAGAATGCACTTCCCAAGAGAGTATAGAGCAAGGATTCATGGAAATGATGGGGCATGACCTGAGCCATGCAGAATGGCTAAATGTTCAGCAGTCAGAGATGCCAAGAGGGAGTTCTTGGTGGGAGAAGATGCAATAATGCAAATGTGGACACATAAAAACAAGATACGGTGAGACAATAGGAGTAGAGGAAGATTGGAAATAGTAATAGTAACTGAAAAGGTAGGTTTGAGCCAGATTGCAAAGCCCATGAACACCAGGCAGTACCAATGAGTAACCACAAGGGAAAGAGCCTATGCTGTTCCTAAGTCTTGAAAAAGCATCAGTGCAGTGGATGTTGCAGGCCTCACATTAGGCACTTGGCTCTCACAGCACTTGGTATAGCACTAGGCTGATTGTAAACAGTCAATAAAAACTTATTGATTGATGTAATTTGAAGCATTTTCCCAAGCTTGAGGTTGTGATTTATGAAGTAAGAGTAAAGCCTGGAGCCATTAAGTCACAGAGAAAGTGTGACTTAATTGAGTAAGCCTGAGAGCAGGAGCTATTTTAAAATTCTTTTTGTAAATGCCTTGTTATATCACCTTAGAAAAGACATTTGCCTTTCAGTGGCAGTTTGTTTGCTGGTCCTTATGGCAAAAGTGATAATCAGACCCACTCCTCCTATCAGATGAGGTAGGATGCAGATATCCTGCTAGTGACTGAAAATTTTCTTGAAAAATAGAGCACAGAAGAGCATAGAACAGCCACTACTGGACTGCTAAAGGAGACATGGGTGGCAGAGGTATGACACCTCGTTGAACTAAAATTGAGAATTTCCAGCACAGAGTAGACTGGAATTTCATAAGGCTCTGTGATTTTTAAATCCTTCTTTTCTTTCTTATTCTGCACTTACTGAGGTTCTTTCAGGGTTTTCTTTTGTTTTGTTTTGTTTTGTTTTGTTTTGTTTTGTTTTGTGAGACAGGGGCTTGCTTTGTCACCCAGGCTGGAATGCAGTGATGCCATCATAGCTTGCTGCAGCCTCAAACTCCTGGGCTCAAGTGATCCTCCCACCTCAGCCTCCTAAGTTAGCTGAGACTACATGCAAACACCACCATGCTTGGCTAACTTGTAATTTTTTTGTAGAGACAAGCTCTTGCTATGTTGCCCAGGCTGTTCTTAAACTCCTGGACTCAAGTGATCCTCCCGCCTTGGCCTCCCCAAAGTGCTGGGACTATAGGTGTGATTCACCATGACTAGCCATCTGTCAGGTATTTAACTTCCCTGACCTACAGTCAAACCTACACCTTCTTTGATAAACAACAGCATATAGAACTTCTGTAATCATGCTCCAGAGTAAAGGTTGCATAGCCACACAATATTCCATTATAATAAGGGAATTTTTCAATGAACATATTTAAAAGATGGTTTTCATATTCTATTTTCATGCTTAGAAACCCTATAACTCCTAAGGATTTTATTGGAGGAATGAAAGACGTGAATATTTATTAAACCCTGCTCCATGGCAGGCATTCTCTTAGGGATTATACATGTTATTTCATGTAAATGTGACAGCAAAAACTGTAGTACTATGAATTTTTATTGCTATTTTGGTAGTTGAGGACCTGTGCTCAGAGTAGTTTAGTAATCTGCCTAAAATAGTTTAGTAACGTAACCAAAATCATATAGAAAATAGGACACCTAGAATTGACATCCATTTCCATTTGACATTTCCAAAAGCATTTGCCCAGGCCTTTTCCACTGGAAACTATTTCAATTACTTTTTTTATTATTAAGATTTTACTTTAAGTTCTGGGTAGATGTGCAGAACGTGCAGGTTTGTAACATAGGTATACATGTGCTGTTTGGTTTGCTGCACCTATCAACTCGTCATCTAGGTTTTAAACCCTGCATTATCCTAATGCTCTCCCTACCCTTCCCCCACAACCCCCAAAAGGCCCTGGTGTGTGATGTTCCCCTCCCTGTGTCTGTGAGTTCTCATTGTTTAACTCCCGCCAATGAGTGAGAACATGTGGTGTTTGAATACTTGTTTTCATTAGGGAATTTATAAAGAGTATTTGACTACACTCTTCAAGTTCATACACAAACAAGTTAATCAAAGATACCAGGACCTACCTGTTTATACTCTGCTGAGTTCCATTTTCTTTTCCTACTTTTTGTTCCTTCCTGCAGAGGGCAATTAGTGAAACTGTGTATGTGCGTGTGTGCACACATGCACTTTTCTTTCTTTCTTTTCAGTTTTCTCTTACCAATTTGGTAAATCTAAAGTCAATTTGGGTATCAAAAGACAAAATTCTCAGCATGAAAATCCATCTGTCTTTAGTGTGTGTCTGTGTAGCATGCTACTATACTCTGATGATGGAAGTTTAGCATAAAACCAGGAGACACCCAGCCTGGAAAATTCAACTTTCCTGCAACACGCTGCTTACCTGGTTAGCATTTCTTAGATTTACCAACTTAATGTGTTACCATGCTAGTGAGTATTTAAAATAGATATGAGAGTTATTACTCTGTGTTCTTGTTTATTCGTCTACAGAATAGTGTCAGAGTTAAAAATTCAAACTCTGGAATCAAACAGACTTGAGCTTCAGATCTACTTAATAACTTTGTTACTTTTGTCAGTTTCCTTACGTATAAAATGGAGGTAGTAGTAGCACCTATCTCACAGGATTATTTGGAGAATTAAATAGTGTGCACATAAAGTCTTCAGCATAATACTAGCATATAGCAAGTGCTCAATAAATGTTGGCTACTACAGAATATTTATTACACCGAACCAACTTATATTATATTAAAAACTAATGATCAGGACAGACACAGTGGCTCACACCTGTAATCTCAGAACTTTGGGAAGCCAAGGCAGGTGGATCACTTGAGATCAGGAGTTTGAGACCAGCCTGACCAACATAGCGAAATCTCATCTCTACTAAAAATACAAAAATTAGCCCGGAGTGATGGCATGTTCCTGTAATCCCAGCTACTCCAGAGGCTAAGACAGGAGAATCGCTTGAACCCAGGATGCGCAGGTTGCAGTGAGCTGAGATCACACCACTGCACTCCAGCCTGGATGACAGAGTGAGACTCGTCGTCTCAAAACAAACAAAAAAAAAAACAACTAATGATCAGAGTTGGGGCATTAGCTTTGCTAGCTTTGTAATACATTATTTTTAAATTTTCTTGGTCTCAAATGCTAGGAAATGAGTTGATTCATCAAGCCAAGAGTCAGCTATCCAATGACGTAACCATTCTGCAACTTTGGGAAACTGCAAATTAAAAAAAAAAAAAAAAAAAATTGTTGAAAGAGCTTAGAAAAGGAAAGCAGTAACTGGGAATATTTTTTAAATATATAAAAAGTTTGATAGCCTGATAACTAAAGTAACAGAAAACTATATTGTAATTAGAGTGACCAAAGAAACTGTTAATAAAACAAATATTCAAATATTTGTGTATGTGTTTTAATTCTGATCAGTACATTTCCAGTAAGATATCTCAATCCGCCTTTCATGATAGCCCTGGGAGAAGCAGGATGGGAGAGGGGGAAAGGGAAGCAGAGAAGATGGGACCATCATTAATGGTAAGTTTCCTTACCATTTCAGAGGAGGCTACTAAGCTTTGGCACCCTGGGTAAACTTGTTGAGTGCTACACAGCTAAAAATGGAAGAAGTCTTCTCTGAAAACGAGCAGAGACAAAACACAGGTACAGAAGTTAACAAAGGAGGAGCTTCACATGGAAGTTTTCTCCTCTGAAAATAGTGGGCTTAAACAGAAGTATCTCAAAGGACCTTTTCTGCTCTGCATTCTGTGATTCTACTAGTAAAACCTGACATGTTTTCCTTTGTGGGTACTGCAAAGGAAGGCGAAGTAAACATTCTGTGGAAAACACTGATTGAAAGCTTTGTAAGAGAGAATAAAAAGACCAGTTGGGAAGAAAAGGAAATAAACATCTCAAGAGAAGGCAGAGTGATCAAAAGAATCATTAAAAACAGGATAAAAAGAAAATCAATATTAAAAAGAGATAAGGTAGAGTTAGAAAATAAATAGTAATGTGATTCCTTTCAAGAATGCGAGCAGACACAATGGAGATGTTAATCAGTGAAAATAATTTTAGTCATTACTACTTAACTATAATGTACAGGACACGTGATTTTTCTGGGTCTTGTCATGACCTTGTAACATAAAGTCCCCTTGGACAGAGTGTGGCTAAGGGTGGATTATTTACCAAGATAGCTGCTCTCACCCATTACATTTTGTAGTGTTTTTTGGTTTTAACATTTTTTTCTCAGAAGGCAAATTTATGACCAAGGTTTGGGGCAACCAACTTACTAATTGTGTGACTTTAGGGGAATTGTTTAACCTACTTGTGTTTCCAGTTCCATTTTTGGAAAAAGCAGAGCAATAACACTATCTATTTGTACGGCTATTCTGAGAAGGAAGTAATACTGGCTGCAAGGTGCTTAGAAAAGAGCTCAGTAATGCTTATGCCATGATAATTCACCACCCTTAGGAACAGAGGGTTAAGTGAGCATCTGTTCTATCAGCTTTCTCTGATGTACAGCATTCCGATCCTACATTGCTAGAGTACAAGTCAACCCTACCTAGGAGGAATATTGTTTTTAACCTTAAATGTTCCCTTTTTATGCCATAAGGTTCTAATCCTTCCCTTCCACTGATGGACTTTTTGTCAATTAGACTGTAGAGCAGTGTTACTGAAAGCAGTGAGCTAGAAATCTCCCAGTGTGGCCCTAGCTTTGGTCCCTCTACCTGAAACAGAGGACAAGTAAGCATATCTTGCAAATATCCTCTTTAGCCACATTGCAAATGATGCTCTAATGAGCAGCAGCCAGTGCCAGATTAAATCAGAGCCTCCTTGACCAGAGAGACTTTGACACATTGGAAATGTGCTATAACCTTGAAAAGAACAAGTTGTCAAGCAGAACAAAGTTTACTATAGGAGAAGTGTATTGCCAGAATCTCTAGGAAGAAAACCAAATGCATAAACCCAGATGCAGCCATGTAAACAAGGGCTACAAAAGACAAAGTTTTTGAAGTGTTCCCAACACCACAAACACTGCTGGACAACATCCCCCACCTAGGCCAGATGATCACATTACATGTTCTACAATTACCAGAGGGCATGCACTCCTGCATGGAAGTATTTTTAGTCATTGTGAATTGACTGTAAATCATATTCTCCAATCTGCCAATTTCAAGCTTTCCTAATGTCTTTGATTCCCAGGCCTCGGAATTAACTCAAAATTGCCTCACACTTTACAAAGAAGGTAAAATCTCTGCCGTAAGTTGCCTCTGCTTGCCCACTCTCTACCTAAAAAATCTCCGTGTTTTTCACTCCCCTTGTCTACTTAGGCTTCCAGCTCAAAAATGATAGGAAATGCTCTGCTCCAGCTAACATCTTTATTCTTGTCTTCTGAGGCCTCTTTGAGGACCTGTGTTCATCATATATTTCTATCTGCTGTGTCTTCATTCTATCTTTATGATCATGTTCAAATCTCCTGTGACCCTTTTCTTCCCTTTGCCAGATTTCTTGAAAACATAGTCTTTCTCACCACTCCAAATACAGTCCTTCTCGCCACTTAAACATCGTCCTTCTCAGCACTCCAAAGACAGTCCTCCTCATCACTCCAAACAGTCCTCCTCACCACTCCAAACTCCATCCTCCTCACCACTCCAAACTCCATCCTCCTCACCACTCCAAACACAGTCCTCCTCACCTCTCCAAACACAGTCCTCCTCACCACTCCAAACACGGCCCTCCTCACCACTCCAAACTCGGTCCTCTTCACCACTCCAAACTCGGTCCTCCTCATCACTCCAAACACAGTCCTCCTCACCACTCCAAACTCAGTCCTTCTCACCACTCCAAACACTGTCCTCCTCATCACTCCAAACTGAGTTCTTCTCACCACTCCAGACTGAGTCCTTCTCACCACTCCAAACTCGATCTTTCTCACCACTCCAAACAGAGTCCTTTTCACCACTGCAAACTCAGTTCTTCTCACCACTACAAGTCCAGTAGACATCAGCATCAACTCCTTGACCTCTTTCCCAAGGCTCACTAGGCCTCCTCTTCAATTTTCTGTTTTCTTAATGCCTTAATACTCCTCTTGGTCCCATATGCTAGATGTTTCTAATTTCTCTTTGATTCTTCCTTCTCTCTCAAAGCAATGATGATAATATCCATATCCCCTATGATGTGTTAGGCATTTACATTGTGCCACATTCTTAACAAGCATTGGCATTTATCCTCAAAATTGACCCTAAAAGTCAGACAGTCTTATATTCATTCTACATATGAGCAAAAGGATGGTCTGGAATTAAAATCAGGTGTGTTTTCTCCAAAAGTCTCCACTCTTGAGCTGTTAGAAAGTAATATTGCACATAATAGTTGAGAAATTCTTTTCACCCTATCTCCATATCTTTTTCCACCATCTCCTGTCCTCACTCTGATTCTTTAGGCCCTTAGAGCTCCCTGCTTCCTGCCCAGCCTCACCATCTTCAGTCTTACCCCATGCTGTGTGATCACTCCTCCTTAAGAATGGATCTACTCATATTACTCTACCGTCCCAAGTCCTTCAGCAGTTCCTCTTATCCTATCTTATCAGGTCCATACTCCTGACCATAAGCCAGCGTCCCTGCACACAAGTCAACCTGAAGAACGTGTTCTTTGCCAACTGTCCCCTATACGTCCAAACTGCAGTCTCACTGCTCCCTATCTAAAACACGTATCTTCACATGTCTAAATCTATTATTTAAGGCCCAGCTTAATTGTTATTTTTTCCCAGAAGGTTCTTTGTGCTCCATCATCATCTCCTACTTTCCCTGCCAAACTAGAGGTGATCTTTCTCTTTCAGTCACAGAGCACTCTATTTCTCTCTCCTCTCCTCTTTCTCATGTATATCTTTAGTGCTTTCATCTCCCAGCCCATGCATTTATAGAACCTTATGGAAATCCTTCCCCACTAGGCTTACTGTGAGGAATAAAGAGATGAAGAAATATGTAAGCCATGTAGTACAATGTTTAAAAAACAGGGATGGTATCACAATATCAATATGAGAATAAAATGTAGAAACAATAAGCCAGTCTTACTATACTTAATAAGAGGTTATGATATACGTCTGTGGGGAATCCTCAGCTGAAGTAAGACGCCAAAAATTCAGTTTGAAAGTTGTTATCAAGAAAGAGCTTAGAAGTGAGACTGGCTAGGAAGCAGAAACATGCATGCCTTTTCAGAAGAGAGACCAAAAGGGCGTTTTAAATATTCTCTTGACACAGGCACAAGGGATGAGGAAGAAGGGAGGACTCTTCTTTCCTTTTGTGAGTGTACAGCAAGAAAAACAGGATGTGGGATCTATTTAGGGAAGAGTTTTCTCCCAGCAAAAGTAGTGCATGGGGATGAGATTACTAAGGGGAATGATGGGGTCTCTTTCATTAGAGAGTCTTAAACATTGGGTACATTGTTATATCTGCAACTGTCTACATGGAGTCAGTTTCTATAGCATTTTTCCACTTGCTAACTCTTCTGTCGGAGTTCAGGGCAGGGAATGAATAGACTCTGTGCAGTCAAATCCTGATATCCTGACTCCACAGGAAAGAATAATGTCTAAAATATAAGGGCACAGTCATAACAATGACATTTTAGCTTTTTTGGCTTTCTAAACCGTTATCTAAAATAGGAAATCCTATTATGACATCCAACTCTCAGTACTGACTCCCCACAACATTTAATCAGTTTTGACTGAGTTTTTTAATTTATGCTTAACATGGTATACAACAATAGTAGAATATAGAATATAGTAATTAAGAACACAGGCCTAGAAACTAGAATAGACTCTATTTGAATCTTGGCTCTGTCACTTACTACCATGGGCCCTGAATAAGTTATACATGTCTGTGTGCCTTGGTTTTCTCATCTGTAAATAGGAACATTGTATCACTTGCCTTTTGGGGTTGTTGCTTTCATATGTAAAGACATTAGAGAAGTGCCTCATACATGATACTGCTCAAAAAATGATAATTTGTTGTTTTTACTAAAATATATGTTAAATCTTTATTCATACCATGTATTTCTTAAGTGCCAGAGGTTGTATTTCTCCTTGAAAGAAATTTTTGTAGATATATTAATCCTTTCAAGTCACTTGGTAAATATCAAGTAGTAACCTTAAGACTTAGCTAGAGTTCCTTGTTCCATTTTGTTAATTTATTTATTTATGTACTTTAGGTTCTGGGGTACATGTGCAGATCATGCAGGATTGTTGCATAGGTACACACATGGCCACATGGTTTGCTGCCTTCATCCCCCCGTCACCTACATCTGTCATTTCTCCCCATGTTATCCCTCCCCAACCTCCCCACCTCCCACTGTCTCTCCCTTGGCCCCCGCCAATAGACCCCAGTGTGTGATGCTCCCCTCCCTGTGTCCATGTGTCCTCGTTGTTCGTCACCTGCCCATGAGTGAGAACATGTAGTGTTTGATTTTCTGTTCTTGTGTCAGTTTGCTGAGAATGATGGTTTCCAGATTCATCCATATCACTACAAAGGACACAAACTCATCATTTTTTATGGCTGCATATTAATCCATGGTGTATATGTGCCACATTTTCCTTGTCCAGTCTATCGTTGATGAGCATTTGGGTTGGCCTCAGGTCTTTGCTATTGTAAACAGTGCCACAATGAACATATGTGTGCATGTGTCCTTATAACAGAATGATTTATAATCCTTTGGGTATATACCCAGTAATAGGATTGCTGGGTCAAATGGAATTTCTATTTCTAGGTCCTTGAGGAAGTGCCACACTGTCTTCCACAATGGTTGGACTAGTTTACACTCCCAACAACAGCATAAAGTGTTCCTATTTCTCCACATCCTCTCTAGCACCTGTTGTCTTCAGATTTTTCAACGATTGCCATTCTAGCTGATGTGAGGTGGTCTCTCAATGTGGTTTTGATTTGCGTTTCTCTAATGACCAGTGATGATGAGCATTTTTCATATGTTTGTTGGCCTCATATATATCTTCTTTTGAAAAGTGTCTGTTCATATCCTTCGCCCACTTTTGGATGGGTTTGTTTGTTTTTTCCTTGTAAATCTATTTTGTAGATTCTGGATATTAGCCTTTTGTCAGATGGGTAGATTGCAAAAATTTTTTCCCATTCTATTGGTTGCCGGTTCACTCTAATGATTGTTTCTTTTGCTGTACGGAAGCTCTGGAGTTTAATTAGGTCCCGTTTGTCTGTTTTAGCTTTTGTTGCCAATGCTTTTGGTGTTTTAGTCATGAAGTCCTTGCCTATGCCTGTGTCTTGAATGGTTTTGCCTAGGTTTTCTTCTAGGTTATTTATGGTGGTAGGTCTTTTGTTTAAATCTTTAATCCATCTGGAGTTAATTTTAGTGTAAGGTGTCAGGAAGGGGTCCAGTTTCTGCTTTCTGCACATGTCTAGCCAGTTTTCCCAACACCATTTATTAAACAGGGAATTCTTTCCTCATTGAGATAATCATGCAGTTTTTGTCTTTGGTTCTGTTTATATGGTGGATTACGTTTATATACTTGCATATGTTGAACCAGGCTTGCATCCCTGGAATGAAGCCTACCTGATCATGATGGATAAGCTTTTTGATGTGCTGTTGCAATCAGTTTGCCAGTATTTTATTGAAGATTTTTGCATCTATGTTCATCATGGATATTGGCCTGAAGTTTTCTTTTTTTGTTGAGTCTCTGCCGGGTTTTGGTATCAGGATGATGTTGGTCTCATAAAATGATTTGGGAAGGACTTCCTCTTTTTGTGTTGTTTGGAATAGTTTCAGAAGGAATGGTACCAGCTCCCTTTTGTACGTCTGGTAGAATTCAGCTGTGAACCCATCTGGACCTGGACTTTTTTTGCTTGGTAGGCTATTAAATGCTGCCTCAACTTCAGCCCTTCTTATTGGTCTATTCAAGGTTTCAACTTCTTCCTAGTTTAGGCTTGGAAGGGTGCAAGTGTCCAGGTATTTATCCATTTCTTCCAGGTTTACTGACTTACGTGCATAGAGCTGTTTGTAGTAATCTCTAATGGTAGTTTGTATTTCTGTGGAATCAGTGATTATTTCCCCTTTATCATTTTTTATTGCATCTATTTGATTCTTCTCCCTTTTCTTTTTTATTAATCTGGCTAACAGTCTGTCTATTTTGTTGATATTTTCAAACCAGCTCCTGGATTTATTGATTTTTTGAAGGGTTTTTTGTGTCTCTGTCTCCTTCAGTTCTGCTCTGATCTTTCTTAGTTATTTCTTGTCTTCTGCTAGACTTTGAGTTTTTTTGATCTTGCTCCTCTAGCTCTTTCAATTTTGATGATAGGGTGTCAGTTTTCGATCTTTCCTTGCTTCTCATGTGCGCATTGATTGCTACAAATTTCCCTCTAGACACTGCTTTAAATGTGTCCCAGAGATTCTGGTATGTTGTGTCTTTATTCTCATTGGTTTCAAAGAACATCTTTATTTCTGCCTTCATTTCATTGTTTATCCAGTCAACATTCAGGAGCCAGTTGTTTGTTTCCACGAAGCTGTGTGGTTCTGAGTTAGTTTCTTAATTCTGAGTTCTAACTTGATTGCCCTGTGGTCTGAGAGACTGTTTGTTATGATTTCTGTTCTTTTGCATTTGCTGAGGAGTTATTTACTTCCAATTATGTAGTCAATTTTAGAGTAGGTGCAATTCGGTGCTGAGAAGAATGTATATTCTGTGGCCTTGGAGTGGAAAGTCCTGTAGATGTCTATTACATTTGCTTGGTCCAGATCTGAGTTCAAGTCCTGGATATCCTTGTTAATTTTCTGTGTTGTTGATCTGTCTAATATTGACAGTGGAGTGTTAAAGTCTCCCACTATTATTGTGCGGGAGTCTAAGTCTCTTTGTAGGTGGTTAAGAACTTGCTTTATGTACCTGAGTATTGGGTGTGTATATATTTAGGATCATTAGCTCTTCTTGATGCATTCTTCTTTTTACCATTATGCAATGCCCTTCTTTGTCTCTTTTTAACTTTGTTGGTTTAAAGTCCATTTTATCAGAGACTAGGATTGCAACTCCTGCTCTTTTTTGCTCTCCATTTGCTTGATAAATCTTCCTCCATCCCTTTATTTTTAGCCTATGGGTGTCTTTGCATGTGAGATGGATTTCCTGGATACAGCACACTGATGGGTCTTGACTTTTTATACAATTTGCCAGTCTGTATCTTGTGATTCGGGCATTTAGCCCATTTACATTTAAGGTTAATATTGTTATGTGTGAATTTGATCCTGCCATTTTGGTGCTTGTTGGATGTTTTGCCCATTAGTTGACACATTTTTTTCATTGTGTCAGTGGTCTTTACCATTTGGTACATTTTTGGAGTGGCTGGTACTAGTTGTTCCTTTCCTTGTTTAGTACGTCTTTCAGGGGCTCTCACAAGGCAGGCCTGGTGGTGACGAAATCTCTCAGCAATTGCTTCTCTATAAAGGATTTTCTTTCTCCTTTGCTTAGGAAGCTTAGTTTGGCTGGATATGAACTTCTAGGTTGAATGTTCTTTTCTGTAAGGATGTTGAATATTGGCCTCCACTCTCTTCTGGCTTGTAGGGTTTCTGCAGAGAGATCTGCTGTGAGTCTGATGGGCTTCCATTTGTGAGTAACCCGACCTTTCTCTCTGGCTGCTCTTAGCATTTTTTCTTTCATTTCAACTCTGGTGAGTCTGAAGATTATGTGCCTTTGGGTTGCTCTTCTTGAGAAATATCTTTGTGGTGTTCTCTGTATTTCTTGGACTTGAATGGTGGCCTGTCTTGCTAGGCTGAGGAACTTCTCCTGGATAATATCCTGAAGAGTGTTTTCCAGCTTGGATTCATTCTCTCTATCACATTCAGGTACACCTATCAAATGTAGATTAGGTCTTTTCACACAATCCCATACTTCTTGGAGGCTTTGTTCATTTTTTTTTTCACTTTTTTTTTTCTAATCTTGCCTTCTCGTTTTATTTCATTGAGTTGATCTTCAATCTCTGATATCCTTTCTTCTGCTTGGTCGATTCAGCTATTGAAACTTGTGTATGCTTCGCAAAGTTCTCATGCTGTGTGTTTCAGCTCCATCAAGTTGTTTATATTCGTCTCTAAGCTGTTTATTCTAGTTAGCATCTCATCTAACCTTTTTTCTAGGTTCTTAGTTTCTTTGTATTGGGTTAGCACATGTTCTTTTAGCTCTGAAGAGTTTGTTATTACCCACCTTCTGAAGCCTATTTCTGTCAATTCATCAGATTCATTCTCCATCCACCTTTGAGCCCTAGCTGATGAGGAGTTGTGATCCTTTGGAGGAGGAGAGGCATTCTGGGTTTTGGTGTTTTCATCCTTTTTGCCCTGGTTTCTTCCCATCTTAGTGACTTTATCTACCTGTGGTCTTTGTAGTTGGTGACTTTCGGATGGGGTGTCTGAGTGGACATCCTTTTTGTTGATGATGAAGCTATTTCTTTCTGTTTCTTAGTTTTCCTTCTAACAGTCAGGCCTTTCTGCTGCAGGACTGCTGGAGGTCCACTCCAGACACTGCTTGCCTGGGGATCACCCACAGGGGCTGCAGAACAGTAAGGGTTGCTGCCAGTTTCTTCTTCTGTTATGTTCATCCCAAAAGGGTACCTGCCAGATGTCAGCCTGAGCTCTCCTTTATGAGATGTCTCTTTGGGTATATGGGGGTCGGGGAGCTGCTTGAGGAGACAGTCTGTCCCTTATAGGAGCTCATGTGTTGTGCTGAGAGCTCCGTTGTTCTGTGCAGAAATGCTAGGCAGGTACTTTTAAGTCTGTTGCGGTGGAACTCATAACCACCTCTTTTCCCAGGTTCTCTGTCCTAGGAAGGTCGGCTTTATTTATAAGTTCCTTTCCTGTTGCTGCCTTTTTTCATAGATGCCCTGCCCTGCATGGAGTAGTCTAGTTACAGTCTGCCAGCAGAGGCGTTGCTGAGCTGCCGCAGGGTCTGCTCAGCTGCTGTGTGAACTGCCTCAGTAGTGGTGGTCGCCCTTACCCCCATGAGCTGGAGCATCCTGGGTCCAGCTGCGCTTGCTGTGAAACTCTCAATCCAGAGCGTTTCAGATTGCTTGTTTTGTGGGGGTGGGACCCACTGAGCCAGATTGCCTGGCTTCCTGTCTCTGACCCCTCCCTTTCAGTTGAATGGGCAGCTCTGTTTCCCAGGTGTCCCAGGCACCAATTGAAACGGCTGCCCAGATTTGTGTGAGTTTCTGTGCGCCAACCCGGCACCAGCTGAAACCGCCATGCTGAAAACTCATGGCACTTTTCAGCCCAGGAATCTCCTGGTCTGTGGGCAATGAAAATTTGTTTGGAAATGCAGTGGGCACTCACCCTCTGTATTGTTCTTGCTGGGAACTGCACTCTGGAGCTGTTCCTATTTGGCCATCTTGGATCCTCCCCTCTTTTCCATTATTTTTATAATCAGTCCTGCACCAGGGGCTGATTATATACGTGATCTTAGGATACCTCCACCACATTTTTTTACAACTGTTCTTCTTTTCATGGTTAAATGACTTAGAAGTGGTTCTCGAAAAAGAAATTCAGACACTTCTATACATTTGGGTTTAGAATTACTATTGTCACCATGATTGATCAAAGGGATGTTAACATAAAGGTAGGTACTACATTTGATTTTGGATGTGTTAAATTGGCTTTTTATAAAAGTATTTGTAAAAATCTTTTTTTGCCCCCAGGAATAATTCGGGTTTCACACCAGCAGACACAGTTGCTATCATTTTCTGTTCTACACACAAATCCCTCACATTGGGTAAGTGATTCACAGAGTTAAAAATCATATATTACCCTCATATAGTTATATCTTATGATTTTGAAATTCAAAGAACTCTTCAAATTAAATGGAATGGGGTATTGTCCATGCTATTAGATAAGGAATAGTAGCAAAGTGAGGGGGGGTCATTGCTTTGAAATTCTGTTATTTGATTGAACAAATCTCTATGCGACAAAACTAATACTGTAAAATTTAACTTGTTAAATGTTTTCAATTCTCATGAAATGTTTTGTTAAATGTTAAATGTTTTCAATTCTCATGAAAGATTATCAATGTAGAATGTTAACATTAGAGCAGAGGTGGAGATGCTGTGAAAACTACTTCTAAAAAAGGAATTGATAAAATTTTGCTTTGGAATGCCCTAGAGTTGTCCGTGGAAAAGATTAACTTATTTTCCGGCAACTTAGAGCAAGGTGGGAATAAGGTTATTACTGTAATTTGATATTGACATTAGTTTGATGCCCATTTCTGAATGTTATTTCTACAAAGAAATAATATAGTTATCATTAACTCAATCAGATTAGCACTAAAAATGAAATAAGTATTTATTTAATGGACAAAAATGGATTAAGAAGAAAACTGCTGTTTTCTACTTAGCTTTATCCAATTAGTGCCATTATCCCAATAACCTGTTAGACATCCAGAATCTATGTTTTTAGTCATTAAAAGTCATTAAGTAATCAGAAGCTTTATTGAAATATACATCAGTCACAAACTCCTTGGGGTGGTGGGCATGTTATGGCAAAAACTCATACTAAAAATTTTTCTATATTTTGGCACATGAGTTACTTAATAGAATGAAGAATCATTACATTGTTCTTAGTCTGCTTATGTTAAGGAAATTTGGTCTGTGAACTAGAAAATGAAGACATTTCATAATGTTTTTATTAATCCCAAACATATTTGTCTGATAGTCTACTGTCAGTCTTACCTAGTTTGGAAAATGATTTAGAAATTGGACAAGCCCTTAAGGAGCAGTTGTTACTGAGAGGTTCAGCTTATTTGAACAAATTATATGTATACTGTCTATGCACTGCTGTATTTGTGTATTTGTGTAGCTGTAATCATCACTAAATTGAAGTTGAAACAGTTTTAGAAGCCATATTCCAATCCTAATTTTGTGACCCTGAACAAATCAGTTAACCTCCCTGAACCTTAGCCTCTTCATCTGTAGAAGGGGCAGAATAATACTTATTTTGCAAGGCTGTTGTAAATATTAAAGTTAAAATTTGTTAAGTACCTAGCATAGCACGTGGTAGATAATAGGTAGTCAATAAATGACAAGATGTGTACAATAATCATACTGTAAATAGATTCCTGTGGACTACACGAGATAGCCCATCCAAGAGTTTGCTGTGCTGCGTGGCACTTGGTGAGTACTCTATAAAGTGTAGCTATTCTTATCAATTACTAATAACACTGTTAGTTATAGCTATGTTACCACTTCCAAGGTTGTAGTACCCCTGGTCTTAGAGATTTTCATGTAACCAGTATGTTTTAGTTTTGACCTCAAGGAAATCATCTTCCACTTCTTTCCCACGTGTGTTATTGTCATGTACTGTCTGGTGTTTCAGGTCTTCTAAAACCTTAGGGATCTTTATAAAAGTTAGTGAGTCTAGATGTACAGAGTGCAGGGACCAAATGAGCCTGTCACTTTAGAGCACAGGCTGAACCGTGGCTGCACCAAATACATTCCCAGATTTCTGCAATGGGCTTGCAAACTTGACCCACTTTTCTTTTTTTTTTTTTAATTTTACTTTAAGTTCTGGGATACAAAAGGACTTGCTTTTGTCAGGAAAACCAAAAAGGGTTTTCTCTGTTTCTCTATGATGTTCTTCTGTGCTAGAGCTGGTTGTACCGAACAAAGAGCAAGACGCATACCTAAGAAGCACACAGCAGTGTGATCAGTGTGCTTTTCTATAAGCAGAATATCTACCCATTCAGGGTTTTTTGTCTTTTTTATTTTTCTTAATCCCAAAGTCATACTTTTCTGTCCTTCATAATTTCCAAAAGCTGATTTTCAGGAAACAGGTGCTATGAAGTAGTTGTTTTGCTGAAAAGGGTTGGGTTAAATTGGATTTCTGTTTGCTTTTGCAGTGTTCTATCATGAAATAGATCCTCCGATAAGATGCTGTACTAGCGTGGCATCTACGTAATCATGTATATAAATCCTTAGCTACTTTCAGAACATAATAGACATAGGCTCTCTTGGAATTATAAGACCTAAATACTCAGCCTCACTCTTCCATTGATATTTTCCTGGGCCTCAGTTTCCTTGGTTCTAAGATTAGGTACTTTTACTTCCAGCTCCAATATTCTGTCATCCCTTGATTATATTTGGCTTCTGTCTTGTAGTCTCTTAAGTAGTATTTATAAACATGTCCTCTTTGCTGCTCCCTTATCTCAGACAGATCAACCCTATTTCCACATACAGCAAGGGATGATTAGATGCTAATGCTAGAATGGCCTTATTAAGCACTATAAATTTACTGTATCCATTTTCACAAGATCCAATACATGTCACCCTCTACTGGTGAGCTCACATCTCTGGTACAGAGGATAGGCCATGACAGTGACCTGAGATACAGGCTAATAATATTCCTAATGGAAATTCTTTTTCATTTGTTTTTATTTTTAAATAAGCTTTATTTTTTTAAAAGCAGTTCTTGGTTCACAGCAACATGGAGTGGAACATACATATAGAGAGTTCCCACATACCGCTTGACCCCGTACACGCACAGCCTCCACATTATCAACACCCCTGCATGAAAATGCAAGTACATCACAAGGAGTATGAAGAATTCATGGTCCAGAAAGCGAGGGGAAATTTTAGGTAATATCATTTACAGTTATTTATTCTCTCACCACTTACATGAAGATGAAATATAACAGATTGTGATATACCTACTTGGTATATTTTAAAAATGCATCTTTCCCTTTGTAGTCACTGTCATATTTCTTCTGTTTATATATGTGTGTGTATATATGTATATACACATCTTTAACATCTCACATAGAATACATTTAAGTGAAACAAAATACCATTCATTATTACATCTAGTATTTGTATTTAAGAATAAATCATTGCAGGCCAAGAGGTAACCATGTAACTAATGAACCAAAGATGAAAACTCTTGCTCGAGAAGCTTTCTGAATATCCCTTATATACACCTTCGATTTATTTTATTGTTCTTGCTTTTGCCCTGTCTCAGTCTCTTTCGTGTACTTGCATCTACACGCATGCTGAATTTGATTCATTGCTTTTATTAGTGCATTTGCCATTGATTGATTAGTTCTTTGTATTAGTACTTTTTCTATTGATTGATTGCAGATGAAGTGACTATTTGACCTTTAATTATGAGGCTTCCTATTGAAAATGACATTGAGCTATGGCTTCACATAATCCATCTGGAAAGCCTGACATGATGCCATTCCCTGGAGTTCGTTCAGGAAGAAAGAGGAGGCCTGAAGGAAGTGCAGAGCTATCACTGTGCTTCATCTAAAACAATACTACAGGGCTTGTTTGCTGCTCTCCTATAGTTTCAGCTCAGGGTTGGAGGTAATTTTATATTTTGTCAAGACAGCATCACTTGCTGTGTGTTGCCGTAAAAGCCCTGAACTCTCCCAAATTATTCTCTAGTTTGATGGCAATTTTAGTGTAATAATGAAAAGATATTTTACATAGCAGAGATTGAAGAACAGCTTGTATCCTAGTTAATAACGGCTCAGTGCACAGTCAGTCAATAGATCTCATCAAGAAAGGAATTAAATCCAAGATATCCTGTGGAATCGGTATTTTACTTTTATCTTATTTATCTTTTTCTTTTGAGTATTCAAATCACTTTGCTTAACTAGATTTCCAATATATGCAGAAAACTTTCTCCCTACACTTAGCAAGCAAATGTTTCAGGGCATTTGAGGTCCTTAAGCATGTTTGTATTAGTTTTTAATGTTTTTAAATAGCAAACTGAAAGCACATAACCTCAGAGTAAGTATGTCAGCTGACTACTGGCAGTCAATGGTGAGACTCCAAATTTTTTCTTATTTCCAAAAGCACTTCTGAATTGAATGAATGCCACTTAAAAATTAAGTAGAGTATCATCATCAATGCTGATTAAAAGTTCACTGTATATCTTGTTGTTTACAGATACTTGTGTACAAAGGCAAATCAAGGCAACTATTCCTTACATTGTTTATATGTACTTAAGTATGGGTCTAGTTGCAGTTACACAGCTTAACTATGACAAGAAACTATGCATTAAGCTAAAAGAATACACCTTTCTGGTAGACAGAGGATTCTAGAAAGAGTAGAAAGAGCACATTCTGAATCTAGCCTGGATTCTTGTTCCAATTCTCTCCCCAAAATCTGGAACAAATCGCTTAACTGCCATGGGCCTCATTTCCTCATCCATGCAATGAGAAGATGGACAAAATGATACTTGAGATTCCTTCCAGCATTAAGTTTCTGTGAGTCTGTGGCTGATATTTCTGCTCTATGAAATAACAAGTTTACCTATTATATGTGCAAAAGAAATGAGTTATTGAAATGAATAGTTATGTAAATGTTAAAATATTACAGGAAAGGAAATATCACTATAGCTTCTTCTAAAAGAGGTTAAAAAATAATCTTCAGACCCCCCCACCAAAGTCTCTTAGGAGAAACACAATCTTAAAAGGATCTTGTTTTCCATTTGATTGGAAGTTTTTTAGGAATGTTAAAAAATTACCTACAGCTTGAGCCCAAAGTCTTATTTAATAACATTTGAGTCATTTTATCAAGAGGAAATTGAATTGAAATACAAAAGTTGGCATTTCTGGTGCTATTTTCATACAAAGCCTATTCTACTTGGCACATAAAGACTCTTAATAAAACTACTCTACAATTGCACAACAATTACTTAAAGCTTTAACCCTGTAAATAATGTTACCTAAACAATCTTGAATATTAGCAAGTCAGTAATTGTTGCCTTCTTGTGCATACAAATAAATGAAAGCATAGGAAAAAAAATCTTTCAACTTATCCCAGATCATATCCCAGAAACTATATCCCAGGCCTCCTAACTTCCAGAACTGCTTTGGATTATAAAACATAAAAACACTTGGAAGACCAAAAATTGCTCCACTGGTTCCAAGTATCATAAATGTTCAATCTTGGTATGGGTTTGAATTGTTTAAAAAAGAAAATTGTTTCTGATTACACTGCTGTTATAAGACAGTTTTAAAATACTGAACATTTATAATTGCTCCCATAAACATATATCTCCATGTGACCCAGTCATAAACTGGTACTCATTTCTTACATTTTCTTCATTATTAATAAAAACTTATATTCTATTTAAAGTAGATCCAGTGAGCCAGGCCTACCTTTCGTGAGGCAACACTGTCTGTACTCCATTCTTGCATACTAAGAGCCACAAGTGCTGTTTCACAATAACCCATTAAGGTAGAAATAGAAATCCAGAGGAATGACAGAAAAGAGAAGACTATCTTTGGAGTATAGCCATAAATATATTTCTGTCATGCAATTTCTTCCAGAGTTACAGTTCCGTGAGGAAAGGCAGTTTGGGAGTCTTTGCCATTTGACAGATTCTTAAAGATGCTGCTAAAATTATGGACCTAATAGATTTTTACCACCAGGCTAAAGAAAAGTGAGGGAGTGTCTGTCATTTTGTGCTATTTTCTGATCCACATAAAGAAAGAGAGAAATGTAAGTTCTCAAACAAAGTGATACAGTAATGTTCTTTAGAGATTTTTGAACTATTTTTGGTTTGGATTTTGTATTCTGAATTTGGTATCTGAAAATCATTGCTAGCATATCTAGACTTCATAATCAAAATATAGAAAGTCCCCAGGGTTCTAGACAGCAAGTATGAAATTGCAGCTATTAAAACTTCTCTGAAAGATCTCCAGCTTGACCCTCAACTACCATTCATCTTAGTGATATGCCAGATGTTCGCCCTGATACTCCCATGCTCCCTTCCTCCTCTTCCTCGTCAAATGTTTTTAACCACAACATACGTTTAGAAATATGTTTTACAGTATGATCCAGAATTGATCTTGCAGCTTACTAATGGGTTGTAATCCAAGGTCTAAAAAAGATTGCTTTATACCTTGCTTAGCAAGAAGGTTTTATCTTCTTCCTCAAATAGTTACCAGGTAGGCTTTGGTTTCTGCTATCCCTTTTTCGGCTAAATTTTTTTTTAGATGGGGTCTCACTCTCACACAGGCTGGAGTGTAGTGGCATGATTATAGCTCACTGCAGCCTTCAACTCCTGGGCTCCAGCCATCCTCCTACCTTAGTCTCCTAAGTAGCTGGAACTACAGGCCTGAGCCAACATGCCTGGCTAATTTTTAAAAATTTCTTGTAGAGATGAGGGTCTCATTCTGTTGCTCGGGCTGATCTTAAACTCCTGGCCTCAAGAGATCCTCCCACCTCAGCCTCTCATTGGCATTACAGATGTGAGCCATTGCACCAGGCCTTCACTGAATTTCAACCCAAATTTCTGATACCATGTAGGAAGCAGAGCTAAATTAAGACTTAATGTGATTCTTGATTTGCATAATGTAAGATTACTTTTATTTAGATTATTATTTTATTCAGCTTATGTAACAGAGTTTTTATACCTTTTGCTGATTTATTCAACATGTTTTCAATAGTAATAATAATAGTGGCAAACATTAACTGGGTGTTTAATAGGTAAACATTGTGCTAAGTGCTTGTTACATAAAGTAATTTACTTTAAAATACTTCTCTATGGACAATGTGGTAATTATGTATGTACTTGTTAGTTTAGACTTCAGTGCCAGGAACAGCCAATTGCTCTAATAGAAAATTCTCACTGTAGTGTTCAGCCACAACTTTATCAGAAAGCAAATACTCCAGAGGCTGCTACAACAAATACTTTTGTGATTTCTATCAACCAGAGACCTTACTAATTAGCATAATGAATTCAGAAACAGGTTTTGATTGGTGAAATTACTGACTTGTTACTTTGTATGATAAATGTAATGAATGGGTTTTCATTAATGTGTGGACTGCCTAAAAATTTGAGAGAGACTTGCCACTTGCTAAAAGAATCTGGCAAATCCTGTAGTCTGTATATGAAACCCTCAGGGGTGTGCTAGAGTGATCCCTACCTCGTTTTGTGTCCAGCTACTGTTGGGAGGACCTGTGGTTTCTTGAAGCTGACTGGAAGAGTGACCAAATTCTGCTCTGGAATGTCACTATGTACCTCTGAGGGACCCTCTCATGCAAGGTGCTATGAGAGCATGTAAAAGGTCCAAGCTGAGACTGCCATTTTATAGGGTAGGTTGCACAAAATATTTTTGTGTTTAACTACTAGTATATGTTGAGTTAAATATATATATATATATGTATATATGTATATGTTAAATATATATCAGTAGGCTTGATCAAATCTGTTTTTTTAATTTTATTTCTTTTAGGAAATAAAATTATAATATATATATATATATATTTAACTCAACATATACTAGTAGTTAAACACAAATATATATATATATACACGAGAAGCTTACTTTCACTAAAACCTGCTGGCAAAGTTGTAGTAGTATAGCTAAGCTTCACCTACCTTAAACTTTCTTTGGCCACTATACCTTATCTGCTAGAAAGAATCCACCTTGGTGTAGGTCACTTCCCGTAAGTACTTTGTGGGCACCAGCTTGCATGACTTCCACAATCATACTAGATAAGGGAAGTTCCCAAGTGATCCATAACTTGCCCAAGTCACATGATCCCAAGTGGTAGAGCCAGAAATGAAGCCCAGGCCTAACTATTAGCCACCATGCTGAGGTGTAAGTAGTGAGAGTTCTGCAGAAAGAGCCCTGTGCTATGAAACATCTGAACCCTGTAGTCCGCTGGTTATGAAAAGTTCAGACCAGCTGATGTCTGGGGCTCTTCTAGCTCTACTGTTCAATAATTCTCTGATTTTGAAGAACTCAAGTATGTAGCTTTAGAATCTTGAGCTCTTTGGATGGACACCATAGACCAGCATTTCTCAAAGGGAGATCCTCAAAATTATAGCTCATTGTTTCCTAAAAGAAATAAAATTAAAAAAAAAGAAAACAGATTTGCTCAAGCCTACTGAGTGTGAATTTTAAGGATAAAACCCTGTTGTCCAACACGTGTAACCCATTTCAGAAGAGGGTATCATGCATATTAAAGTTTGAAAGCCATCCATTATTGACATTTAGAGTCACCTCTCAGGTTTCAGATGTGCTAGCTCATGCACCCAGATTCTTAAGGAAGCGTTGATCTAGCAGAACATTCAGTCAGATTGTCTGTCAGTGCATTCTGATGATGGTAGGAACCAGTTTCAGTCAACTCTGAGCGGTTGGTTGTTCTTATTCTTACTTTAGCATGGCCACAGTATACCTCACTTTTAAATACTCTATCATCAACCAAAAGAAGCTCCTTAAGACATAACTGCTGATGACGTACTACTTAGTATCCTATAATGATAAGCAGTAATTTTTTCAAAAAACTGCAATAGGCCTGGACCCTAATTTCTAGGAATTACCCTCTTCCTCATTCCATGGTTTCAATACATGATATTGTAGTCCTAGGAAGGATAAAAACCTGTATCTGGTTTTTCTAATCTGTAGCAGGGGTTACCATATTTTGCCTAACGTCAAATGTCCTTTTGAGTTTCATTTGTATTAATCTAATTAAACAACAGCATTTGGGTGTGAAAGTATGCCAGTATTTTATTAATATAAGGTATGATCTAGGCCAGGTGTGGTGGCTCATGCCTATAATCTCAACACTTTGGGAGGCCGAGGTGAGTGGATCACCTGAGATCAGGAGCTCGAGACCAGACTGGCCAACATGGTGAAACCCCATCTCTACTAAAAACACAAAAATTAGCCAGGCATGGTGTCCGGCACCTGTAATCCCAGCTACTTCGGAATGTGAGGCAAGAGAGTCGCTTGAACCTGGAAGACGGAGGTTGTAGTGAGCCGAAATCGTGCCACCACACTCCAGCCTGGGTAATAGTGAGACTCTGTCTCAGAGGCTTGTGTTAAGCAGACAAAAAAAAAAAAAAGGTATAATCCACCCATTTAGTGGCCAAAATACCTACTAGCATTCACTCCAGAAGGGAATTGCTTTCTTTAAGATCGTGTCTTCCTGGTAAGCTGGGGCAAAACTGAAGCATATTTAAAATAAATTTAGAATACCATTTGACAGTTATACAAATCCCTTTATGAAAGGGAATCTATGTGATTTTTTAAAAAAAAAAAACTCTCACAATTACTGTAGAAAGATTTTTTTTTTAAAGAAAGTAAAGAAAACAAGTGATGGAATCACCACTTCCCAGGAGTCAGTGCTCTGAAAGGGGCAATAGACCAAATATGATGGTGAGCACTTACCAAGAATACAGAGATTGTAAATATATGAGGGCCAGTGGGGGTTTGGGCAGCATCAGCGGGAGGGAGTTTCAGTTCCTAGGGCAGTCCACAGCGTCACCATCTATAGTGTTTTAGAAGTGCTGCACACCTCATCCTGAATGATCTCAGTGACAAGCCCCACCCTGGCCAGCCCTGGTAGTCTGCTAAACACAAGCCCCCTAATACTATTTCATAATGCTATTTCTTATAATAATAATGACAGCAACAACAATAATAATCCTAATAGCTATCATTTTGGGGGTGCTCACTCTATGCCATGTACTATTCTAGCTACTTCCCATACACTGTCTCACTTGAAACCTCCAACTACCATTTGAGATAGTTATTTTAACCTCATTTGAGGCAGATGTGGAAACTGAGGGGGATTAGGGTAAGATCATCTGCTTACATAGCTGGTGGGTGGCACAGTCAGGATTTAAACCCATGTCTCCAATTTCAAAGCCCATGTCCTTTCCATCACGCCACCCAGCCCTCTAGAAACACCTATGAGTGGCATGTTAGCTGTCTGCTGCTCGCTTAGCCTGAGTGATGAAGCAGGAACAAGAGGGGCCAAGTGCTTGCATGTGTCAGCTTCATTGCAGCCAAGCTCTACCTGCAGTTGTCACCTACAGCTCAATAGCAAGGAGACATGAAAAATCCCACGTATTGTACAGTGGCGCCTCACAGTATATTGAATCCTTGTCACTGTGTTTCCTAATGACAGCTCTTAGCGTTAGAAGCTTTTAATTCCAAAGTTTCATATTAATTTCAAACTAAAAAAAAAAAAAGCACCTTATAATAGAGGTAACTCTAAAGAGATTAATTTTACACATTAATAATCAACTCATATGCCCTCAGTGCTCCTGAAAGGGAAATTCCAAAGAAATGAGGGGCATACTTTCTGTTGTTCTACAGCTTGTCCCTTCTGATGAAGCCTTTGCCACATGCAGAAGATTAGAACGGCCTGTTTCCTGGAAATCTCTGTTCATCTGTGCACTCACTGTCAGTTGCAGAGGGATTTGTTTATTATTATTATTAATATTTAGAAAGTTTGCTTCTAGCAGTACTAAAATGTGTATCACAAAACAACACTCATTGACTGCGTTTGAAGTGAAGACTCTCACCCAGGAGAGCCCATCCACTTGAAGTTTGTATCTCTCAATTTCAACCTGCAAACAGAGATCGATGAAAAACAATTGTCCTTTCAGAGTTGCATCTCTCCAATTATTTATTTGATCATGTCTCTTCCCAGAAGTTCTCTTAATTGAACCAGACACTATAAACCAGGTTGAGTGTCTTTAATGACAGCCTGCTCCATGCTTCTTTACAGTAAAGAATACATGAGCCTACAACTGCAAAGCAAGGGTAACACTCTTCCCTTCTATATCCCCATTTACAGCCCCCTCCAAACAACTCCAGCCAGAAATTAAAGTTAGCTGCCCACCTTTTCAAACTGTGGGGTACCCAGTAGGTTTTTGACAGTTACCCTGGGGGCAGGAGGAGATACAAAATTGGCCACAACTCAAAAGATTCCTGGGCCCCAGGAAGCCAGCTGATCTGGAATGTCATCTGTGCTGAAGCTGAGCATGTTAATGAAATTGTAGCTGTGACACTTCCCAGGGCTGCCTTTGCTACAAGTTTGCTCTATGCAGTGCCAATGAAAAGATGCTTTTAAAACATAATCTACTTCATCCATTCATTCATTCAGCAAGTGTTTATTTGGAACCTACTATGTGCCAGGCCCTGCTCTAAGTTGTAGGGGTACAGCAGTGAACAAAACACCAAAAAAGTTCTTGCCCTCATCTAGCTTCCTTTCTAGTGGGAATAAGCAGACACTTGAATATACAGCACATCAGATGGTGGTAAGCAATGGGGAAAAAACCAAATAGGAGAATAAGGAGTGCCAGGGCGGAGGTGGGAAGGATTCAGCCTTAAAGGGTACATTGGATCAAAATACCAGAAGGAAATAGGGAGCAAGCCTGTGGAAATTTAGGGGAAGGAGATTCCAACCAGAAGGAAGAGTGAAGGCAAAGACTGGAAACAACAGTGCATTTGGCATGTTGGAGGAAGGAGGAGGAAGCCAGTCGTGGAAGCAGAATAAGCGAGAGAGATAGCAGACAGGGGAAAGGTAATGAGAGGGGCCAGTGATGTTGTGTTATGCCTTACTGGCCATTGTAGGGACTTGCCTCTTACTCAGAATGAGAGGGGAGCCATTGGAGGGTTTTGAATTGGCAAGAGACAAGATCTCACTTCTACTTTGAAAGAATCCCTGTGGTTCCTCTGTTAAAAGTAGGCTGGGGTTTGGTGGGAGGATACAGCAGTGAGAAAAGAAGACTCAAGAAAGAGGCTTTAATCCAGACAGGAGTTGAGGGTAGTTTGGTCAAAGGTAATGGGAGTGGAAGAGTTGAGAAGCTTTCGAGTTGAAGTATATTTTGAACACAGAACTAATAGGAATTGCTGGTGAATTGGATATGTATGTAAAAGAAAGGAATTAAAGATGTTTGGCCTGAGGGGTGTAAGGACCCACTTACTGGATTAGGGAAGACTGCAGAGGAGCAGATGTTAGCAGTTGAAAGTGATGTGGGAATAGATCAAGAGTTTGGATTTGCACATGTGAAGTTTGAGATGTCTTTTTGACATCCAGTGGAGTCTGGAATCCTGATCCAGGCTGAAGTTTGCAGCCTGTGAATGCTATTTTAGGCTATCAAACTGGATGAGATCACTAAGGGAATGTGTAGAGAAAATAGCTCCACGGACTGAGAACCTGAGATACTCCAGAGAACAGAGATGATACGGGATTATTTTAATAATGAAATGATATGAAAGTCTAAATCAGCCAGACCTGTAGACACCCAAACTTGCAAGCCCTTATTCTTCTCCTATCCCACAAGGTTGAAGTGAACATTAAATCAGAAAGTAGATGTGAAGACACTTTCAAGTATTAAAAGAAGGGTCTGGCAGTTATTTAGTACCATGTGCTAGGCACTGCATTAAGCACTTAATTTGCCTTTTTATCGCATGTAATCTTTACAACAGCCCTGCACAATAGCTATGATTTATTTCATTGTCCAAACTAGAAAAGCCTCAGAGAGGTCAAATAACTCACCCCAGTTCTCTTATACAGCAGAGCAGGCGCACCGTGGCTCGTCTGGCTACTGCCGGAGTCCTCTGGCTCCACCTGAATACCAGACCTGGCTCTTTAACCTGACTCACATTAGAATCACCTGGGAGCTGTGCAGTACTAGTAATGTCAGGACCCACCCTAATACCTATTAACTCAATCTGTCAGGATGGGCCCAGGCAGCATAGTTTTTAGAAGCTACCCAGATGATTCTAATGTGTGGCAGAAGCAGAGAACCACTGCATTTAGACTAGTTTACTCTGTTTTTGTTTTTGTTTGAGACAGAGTTTCACTCTTGTTGCCCAGGCTGGAGTGCAAGGGTGCAATCTCAGCTCACTGCAACCTCCACCTCCCAGGTTCAAGAAATTCTCCTGCCTCACCCTCCCGAGTAGCTGGGATTACAGGCATGTGCCACCATGCCTGGCTAATTTTGTATTTTTAGTAGAGATGGGGTTTCTCCATGTTGGTCAGGCTGGTCTCGAACTCCCGACCTCAGGTGATCTGTCCTCCTAGGCCTCCCAAAGTGCTGGGATTACAGGCATGAGCCACCGCACCCAGCCTAGAGTAGTTGACTCTGTATGCATTATGCTCTACTAGGTTCCAAAAAGAATGCAAGGTGGGTTACCAAAACTGACCATTTGTGTACTGACTCTGAACACCAGAATTAGTTGTGCCATAATTAGATCTGTTAAATATTCAGAGGAGAATAGAAAAACAGCATTATTTTCAGAAGTGACTTCCAGGGTTTTTTAAAATTTCTTCTGCCTAGAAGTCTTCTAAATGATGCCCTAACTGCCAAATGTTTATACTATTGAGAATAAATAAAGGCCAAGAGTAGGTTATCAGGACATCATCTAGGTAAGATAAACCACAGAAACCTGAGTCAACCTTTTTAAGAGACGTGGATCAAAGGATAAATAAGTCTGGTTTTTAATCCCCAAATCAAAACTGCCTTGTTCTTTTATGTCAGAAGGAATCTCCTCTGGGGCTTTTGTTCGACATAAACACAGAACCATGAAGAGAAAAATTACCGCTAGAAGGTAATTAAAGGCCATGCTGACAAAACAAAACAAAATGTATATTAAAAATCAATAATGTGTGTTTGGGTCACAGCCTACTCACATGTACTTTTTTTTTTTTTTTTTTTTTTTTTTTTTTTGGGAGACGGAGTTTTCGCTCTTGTTACCCAGGCTGGAGTGCAATGGCGCGATCTCGGCTCACCGCAACCTCCGTCTCCTGGGTTCAGGCAATTCTCCTGCCTCAGCCTCCTGGGTAGCTGGGATTACAGGCACGCGCCACCATGCCCAGCCAATTTTTTTTGTATTTTTAGTAGAGACGGGGTTTCACCATATTGACCAGGATGGTCTCGATCTCATGACCTCGTGATCCATCCGCCTCGGCCTCCCAAAGTGCTGGGATTACAGGCTTGAGCCACCGCGCCCGGCTCACATGTACTTTTTAACTAATATTTGGAAGTCTTCCGAAAGTTCCACTGTCTCAAGATAAGATTATCAATGCAGCCTTTTAGGGAAACCTACATCTAGGTTGTGAGGCAGTGGCAGAGTCAGTGAAAGCTCATGCCACACCATCCAGCTTCTCTCTGCATCAGACTCAAAAAGTTCAAGTGTTTTTCTTCATTTGTATAAAAATACATCTAAAATACGCTGTAAAATTGGACAACAGTTCTAGAGCCAGCCAGAAGGGGCCAGTTCTGTGTTGGTGACCAGTTAAATATATTCTTTTGACCTTGCATTATTTTTGTCATATGAAATTCTCAGTCTATTTTTGATGTTTTCACATCCTGTGGGTATGAACATTAGCCATATTGTCTCTTTACAAGACTAAACAGCTCTTCATTCACAGCCTAGAAAAGGAAAAAGTAATCTCACTACTTCCTGCTAACTTTATCTCCATAAAAACGATGACCCTTCCTGGAAGACACAGCCAGTATTTGAATGAAGCCTTCATGGCTCACTTCTTTAATTCATTCTTGAATTCCCTGCTTGCTAATTACTCCTACAATGCTGTCAGACAGGTGAGGGCGTACCTAAACTTCTGAGGCAGGAACCTTCAATTGGTAGAGTTAAATCTTTCATTGTCAGCATCTGGTGAGTCGGCTCAGGCCATTCATTAAACATCTTTTCCAATCAGAACATACCTGTTTCAAAACAGAAGTAACACCAGCTGCTCATTTTGGTCTTTTCTTGCATCTTTATTTACATAAAACTTTCAGCAAAGTGATGGGGTTACAGCCTGGGTAATTGAAGACTAAAACACAATTTTTAATTTTTCTAATGTCATAAAAATGGTCATCAACCAAACTTTATTACAAGCAAATCAAAGCCTGCCAAGTAATAAGCACCTTTATTAAAATGGATAACTCTCTTGCTTTAAGACTTTCCTTGTGTAACTATCATTTTCCTTACATTTTACCCTCCATTATTCTATCTTATTAAAAAGCACTCCTTGCACCCCTTTTCTAGGGTTCTAAGTACTCTGACAAATTCTTTCCAGGTATTACAGGCACATAGCATGCTGAGGAGCACAGACTCTAAAGCCAGTCTGTCTATATTCACACCCTAGCTATGTTCTGATGTTAGCTGTGCGTGGCTTTGAGCAAATTTCTGTTTATCTGCTGCCTCAATTTCCTTCTCTGAAAAGTGAGGATAACAGTGGTAGCTTCACTCATCATGGATGTGAGGAGTGGATGAACTGATGCTTGTACTCTCTCAGAACAGTGCCTGGCACATAGTAAGCGCTGTGTAAGTATTGGCTACAATCAGTATTCTGCCTTACCGACAACAAATGAAAACCCAAAATATATGTGAACTCCAGATAACGTCCTGTGTAAGGTGTGATAAATGGAAGACTAGAACATGAATAATGCTCTTTTTTCTAAAGGTGTTGGATTACTAGAAAGATCGTTCCTTTCAATAATGGCCTTAGACATCAAGTTTATGACCTGTCTTTGTTAATGTTGCTTCTTTTCCAGGCCTAATTCCTCTTTTTGGATAGAGGAATATGTTTGAAATATGAGGGAAGGCCAAGTCTCTTAGGAAAGTTTTACATAAATATCTATTTAACATAGCTGAATAGCTCCTGACTGCACCAGAAAAGAAGTCTCAGCTTCCAGTCTTTTTAATTGTAGACAGGAAGTGGGGCAGGAGAGCAATAGGAAGGCTCCATGGGAAAGCAGTTTCCTAGTGGGTAGCAAAGAAAACGTTTGTGTCCAGTATACGCAACATGTTTGGCTGACACATCCTGTGTGGATTTCAACATGTTCCTTTCCCTCATATGCCACCCACAGAGATAACCCTAAGACAGTTTTCAGGCTTCAGAGGTTGGAAACTAAAATTCTGTTGGCACATATCTGGTAAATTGGTGCAATATTGTCCTGTTTTTCTGCCAGAGCTCTAGCAGAGAGGGTTTGTCAGACATCCCAGAGGTGCTGCTGTTGGCTTTGTATTTAGCAATATGGAAATCCTAAATCTATGTAGATTCTATGAACCCAACCCTAGGACACTGAGAAAACCATTAAAGAGCTCTAATTTGCATATATCATTTAGCTGCACCTCATTCTGGATGTGATTCTTTGTATGAAAAGGATAAAAATGTTCTCTTCTGTGTCTCATAAAGCAACAGTAGTGGTTCCGATGCTGTGGTGAGGTCCTACCAAAGATAATTTGGCAGTTTTTAGTTAAAGATGGAATCATACACACACACACACACATAAAGAGAAGCAAATAAAACATAAATCACAGGCAAGGATAAGCAGCACAATCTGCATTTAAAATACCATGGAGAATTTCAGCAAAAGACCAATCACTTAGATGGGGGTAATGGGAGCAGGTCACATGTTCTGTGAGGACTTTGCAGAAAGTTGAGTAGCCAGCCTTTGGAAGGTTCCAGAATGGGTTTGGGTAAAGTCCTAGAATAGCCAGAATACGAGCAGAATGAAATTCTGGAAGCTGCACAAATTAAACCTGCTTGGTCCAAAAAGCCACATTGTAGGCTAGTGTAGGGGCAGCACCAGACTGATCTCACAGGCAAGTCATATCCACCAGCCTGGAATTAGGTGGCCTTTCTTTTGACACCCTATAATAGGGAGAGAAAATTAGAATAACTGAACTGCTCACTGAATTCATTTTACCTAACATCTTTTTTCATACAGCAGTGCTGCATTTTCCCACTGCCCTGTGTCATGATCTTGGTATTGGGTGGAATTTGCTCTTTGCCTAACTTTGGTGTGGTACAGCCTGTCTCATCTTCCTACTAAATAAGAACGTAAGGTCCCATGAGGGCAGAGAATTTTGATGTACTCACTGCACCTAGAAGAGTGGCTGGCACGTAATGGATGAACACTTGCTATATACCAGACATTTTGCATTATTTTATTCTTTATTTTCAAAAAATCCTAAAACCTACAAAGTAGGTACATTTCATGCATGTGAAAACAGGTTTAATAACTTGTCCAACCAAGGTCACACAGGTGGTAAATGGTGGACACGAGATCCAAACCCAGGGCTCTCTAATTTCTGCACCAGGCTTCTTAACTGCTACACTGTTCAGCCTCAGGCATGCTACTGGATATTGTATATGATAAATCCCTGCTTGAAACATAGCTATTATTACTAGAAATTAGCTTGCCTTAGGAAAGTCCTAACTGAAAGCCTTTTCTAACCAAATTCCGAAGCCCTTATTGTACCTTATCAAGACATCATTTCATGTTCTAGAAACTGTATAATTGCCCCTTTGTTTAATCATTTGAGACAAATCAGTGAGTTTGACTTTCTGTGACTAGTTTGTCTCTGAAGAGAAAGTGTGCGTGTGTGTGTCCACATGCACTGGCATGTGTGGTCGGTAAGGCGCAAAGAAAAGAGATTGGAGTTTGGTGATGTCTGAAGAGTGGCTGTGTTCCTCAATAGCAACTGCCTTCCTGGATTACATTATGCTTGAAGGGACCATCTATACCAATGAATTTTAAAAGCAAATATGAGCTTTTCTGAGAGATTCACTAAGGAGGAAGAGATAGAATTCAAATAACAGTGTTAGGACATTTGGATAGTAAACTTATGGATGTTTCTAACTAAGAACAAACTAAACAAAAGTGAGAAATCACCATGACAACTGAATAGAGAAGCAACTGGATTCCAGATTTGCCAGCTCTCTCCAGAACCCAGTGAAAAAAGTCTGAGAAAGCATTTAAATGAAAAACAAGTCATGTAAATTCAGGCCAGTGAATCTTTGAAAGATGGGAAATTATCCAGGTGATTGGAGTATACTATCTCATGCTAAGAGGGAAAGTAAATGTAATATTAGACTTCAAAAGACACAAAAGGTGTTTTTCAACATATTTTCTTGCTTACTCCATACTTCAATACTCATTTCGTGTTCCTTGGTGAGTCCAGTTTCTTCTCTTCCTGCCATATCAAACCTATTTTTGCCCTGTGGAATATAATACTCTCCCAGAGGGGCATGTAAATGCATTGTCTTTAAAGTCTAGTGAAGCAACTGTTTGTTCTATGTTTGTTTTTCAATGTAGGAATCGTTACTTTAGCCCCATTCATAAATAACCAATCACTGATGTATTGAGCACCAGCCCTGTGCTTAAACATTGCAGGAATTAAAATAAAAATATAGTATTTTGCCTATTTTCAGGGAAAACCAAAACCTACACAAAAGAAAATAATGGCAACATCATCAGATGCTAAATTATGTGATGCATCTAGGATGAGTGCCTTCATTCTTCAAAAAACATGAAGAAATCAGTAGGAAAGCCGCCTTCATCATGGAAGAAATGTAAAACTGAGCCTTGGTGATCCCAAAGGATTTAGGTATATGGAGAAAAATGCCAAGATCCAGTCAGGGCTTAGCTTTAACAAAGACTAAAGAGTGCTAGCCCTGAGCCAGTGGAGTCCAATTCTGTCTCCACTGCATACTAGTGTAGGCCATTAGGCAAGGTACTTAACTGCTTTAAGCCTCAGTTTTCTCACCTTTTAATGGGAAAATTGCCACCTACTTCCTAGGGCTGTTGTAAGGCTTAAAGGAGATAATGCGGTCAGAGCACTTAGCATGCGGTAGGGCTTACATAATGGTGATAGTAGTGATTGTTTTATACGGAAGTCGAATATGTAGAGCATTTGATGAATGGGCACTGGAAAGTCATTGGAGTTCTTGAGCAGGGTATTGGCTTTAATTAATGTGGATTTGGGGAAGATTAATCTGGCTGTGATTTGTAGGATTGATGAGGGAAGAGTCTGAAGACAAGGAGTTATATCAGAAGGCTGTAAGTGTAATCTTGGCTTACTTTTATGAGGAGCTGAATTAGGAAGATGGCAGTGAAAACCGAGGGGAAAAGGGAGTGGTAAATGAGGGAAAAAGTCTACAGAGTTTGGTAACTTAATCTAGAGGTTGAAAGACAAATAGAATTTGTCAAAGATGATCCCCAAACTTTGGGTTGTAGAAAGTGAGTAAGCTAGTGACAGGAGAGTTGCAGGGGGCTGTGAGGGGCTGGCACTCACCCCTCTAACTGTGGAAAGCCGACACGGTCAGGACAAATGCTATGAGAAGGCAACACAGAAAAAAGCAGGGACCTTGTCTGGGTTATTCTCCTGATATCCCTACCACCTAGACCAGTAACTCACATATAGCAGAGGCCCAAATATATTTTGTTAATGAATGAATGAATGGTAGGAAGGCAGTGCACCTATACAAGTAAGTAAACTGTGAACAATAATGTAAAGTAGATCATTTTTATATTGTGAACAATAAAGCAGCCTTCAGTGGAAGTTAAATAAAAGTCCATATTTAATCTAAGAAGAAAAATGTCTGTTTCTCAAGGAAAAATAAAAAACTGTCCATCCAATAGAAAGTAGTTATTGTTGAAGCTTGAACACTGATACAAAGGGAATTTTTTAATTCAGAGAACATAAAATAAACATATTTAAAATAGAAAAAAAAAATTGTTCTTGTACATATTGTTTTATCCTTTCCATCCTGGGTATAGGATAAAAGAAAATCCTTACTTGCTTGTTAGAAGAAGAAAGCTCTTACTTGAAGTTCCTACTTGGCAGATGTCAGTTGAAAGCTCTGCTTATGGAATATGCTGCAGTGTCAAACTCTGTTGGATAATTTTAGACAAATGTGTCATGTGTGACATGGAAATATGGCATGCTGTACATTAGTGATTTCCCAAGTGTTTGGATCAGGTAGTAATGTGCTGAGAAAGTGCTCTTTATCTATCCACACAGTGTACTTGTAGAGCAATGGGGAAATGCTTTTGGTGGAAATTACGTTAGTCAGAAAAAGAATCCATTTACAATATGTGCCTTCTAACATCTTTCAGACAATGCATTGTATTAAAGAGGCATTTTTTGATTAATGTTTTATAAACATTTTTCAGCATGACAGCTTAAAGTCCCTGTAAAATTGTAAATGCGTGCATAGTGTTCACTTCCATAAAGTCAAATGCCATCTCATAAAGTCTAGTTGAATCCTGTCAACCATGGTGACACAGAATCAGTACCTGGGAGCATTAAAATTAATTTGCTTCATTTATATTACTGCAGTGATAGGAAGATGAAAAGAGTCCTATATTTGAATTTTTCTTTAAAAGGAAAACTCTTTCTAGTAAGTTTGTTTGGGTTTTTAATTATTACTATTGTTTTTTTCTTATTAACAAATGTAATAAAAATGGAGTGATAGTCTGCACAATAACTTTAAGACAGAATCTGGAAAAACACAAGTTCATTTATTCAACATATTTCTTTTGACCACCCACCATATGCTCAGTGATGAAGAAGAAACCGTTGCTGACCCTAAGAAGCTTACAGCTTGGTAAGGGAAACACACAAGAAGCAGGCAATGATAATAAGGGTAGCGAAGGTGACGCTAGAATGCCCTGGCGTAGGTAAGCATGGAGTAGGAAGGATTTAAAGGCCACCTTGGGACTTTGAGGATGGCTTCCCAGAGGTGGCAACCCAGAGCTGAGTGCTGAAGGATACAGAGGAGTTGGGTGGGTCATGAATGGGTGATGAGCATTCTAGGCAGAAGGAACTCAGGTACAGAGGTCTAGAGGCAAGATAGAGAATGGCACGTAGGCAAGGATGGGTGGGAGGAGCCACAAGGTACCCATCATGGCTGGAGTGCCCAGGTCAAAGAGCAGAGGAGTGGTGAGATTTAGAGTGAAAAAGAGCAAAAGCAGCTTGGGACAGGTTATGAAGTCCTCTTACGCTCTTATGCCACACTTAGGGAACTCTCCTGTGTGATACACTTCTGCGTGACATGATCAGATTTGCACTTTAGAATGTTCACTCCAGTCACAGAGTAGAAAATGTCTTTGACAGGACAACTCTGAAGGCAGAGAGCCTCTGAAGGTTTGAGACTGTGAAAGAGGTGCTCTTAAATGAAGGTGAGGGAAATGGAGGTGTGAGTGGTCATCCATGTGCCCAGTAAGTTATAGAAATGCAGGGTTAGGTCAAACCCTGCTTCCCAGTCCTTCTGCAGAGTACTTGATCAGTTACATACGTTCTAACTGAATGACTAAGTGAGCAAGTGAATTTGTAAGCAAGTGAGTGAAGGGAACAAAAGGGTGGTGCATTACATAGGCTTCCAGAATAAGAGGTGCAGCTGGTTTTCTCTGATTTGAAGTGAAGAGCAAATTTTGCCAAATCTTGGCCAGCTGACAGAAATCACGGTAAGTAAATGGCTTTTAGCAGGTTCCCAATCTCTCTCAACAATTGAGACGACCCCCAGCGTTCCAGTTGTTGTCCAGATAGTGCTGCTGACAGCAAAGATGCCTTAGAGAAGAGATACGGAACTCACCGCTTCCAGATGATTGCCACCATAGCATGGAAACTCGAACATGGAAAAGTGTTAACTCTCACTCTGCTTATCCCAACTTCTTTTTCTGTTCTGACCTTGGAGAAACTGAAAATGTACCAAGTAGATATTTGGAATTGCAGGGAGGGGATGTCAGGGAGAGGTTGAAAGAAAGCAAGGAAAGAAAAGGTTGAGATAAATAGGAGATTAAGAAGAAACTCTAATAATTGGAAAGGAAAGTAGATAATTGAATGATTGAAAAGGAAGGGAAATTTTAAGTCCACAGAGCAATGGGGAAATGCTTTTGGTGGAAATTAGTCACAAAAAGAATCCATTTACAATATGTGCCTTCTAACATCTTTCAGACAATACACTGTCTGAAATAAAGTTTCCTAAAACAAGTAATATATGGCTCGAGTCGCTGGAGTGGACCCCCCACTGGCGAGTGATTGACTTGTGAACCCACTTTGTGAGAGGCATAGAGAGGGTACAGGAAAGAGACTTGGACCATGACCTCTGGGAGCTAATTTTTTTCTCTGACATACTATTTTCAAACCTATTTTTAACATTATTCACTTGTGGGGGTAGAGATAGGAAATTTGATCAATAACTAGCAAGAAGATATTGCAGGTGTATAAAGTGGTGGGGGAATTCCTATTTAATTTGGCGAGTTTCTGCCACAGCTGCAAGTGATCATGGATCCCTTCTCTTTTTCAAGCAAAGGGAATGACTGTCACACAAGGCAGAGCAAGAAAAGGGAAACCAGGGTCAGTTAGGAAAGCAGAAACCACCCTTTGAGTACGGGGAATTGATTCAGTAGTGTTGGAAAGCTGAAAAGGGAAATGGCAACAGTGAGGAAACAGGAGAAATAAGTGCAGAAAGTAGCTGGAGCTGGGGGGACAGAGGGAAGAAGTTTCAGTTCTCAGAACCTAGAATCTTGGAGAACAAGGCAGCAGAGTGGGTTCTCAGACCTCTGAGGAGGGGCACTGCCCTGCTGGTGCTGTGGCCCTCAGGGGCACGATGAATTACAGCTACAGCCAAGTACCCCTGCACCAGTGAAGGGGCCTGGCAGGAAGCCCAGACTGGAAGAAATTCTCCTTCTCCTCCAGCCTTCCTATGGGATCCCTATTGGACGAACCTTGCAGGGAGCAGCTGACCAGAAGGACAGATGTTTGCAGAGTCCCAGCCTCCTCACAAGAGCAGCAGACAGAAGGGTGTGTTTGAAGGAGACAGATAAGAGCTGAAGAACCAGCAGTGGCCAGAAGAGAGCTTCCTACAACTTAACGTTAGGGTCCAAAGAAGGGAGAGAGCAATTGTCCACCATAAGCTTCTTGAGCGTCAAAGCTATGTCTTTGAATCCATGACTTCCTTGCTACCCCATTATTGGGGTAGCCCTAGCAGTTGTTTTTGGCCCATTTGAAATCACAGGGACATCTTGGTGTGGGGAGCAAGGGAGTTTGACAGCATACTGCCCCAGGAAGTGCTTCTGGGGGGTTTTCAAGGAGAATGGGCTTCGAAGGACAGCTGGACTTGAAAGTGTTTTGCATGCCAGACCCTCTTCCTTTTCACAGCAGCTGCAGTGCCCATGGTGTCTGGAACTGACCTTGCCTAATACGGGGAACTGGAAATTCAGGTTGCCTGAGTCACAGTTTGGAGTCTACCACTGATAAATTTTCCTGACCACTAGGTGCTTCAGTTTCCTCATCAGTAAAGCTTTTTGTTTACTTGTTGTAGCAGCAGCATCTGGGACTATCTCTATGGCTTCCTTTCTGAGCCCACATAAGCTTGCTGAAGAATGAATGACACAGAGCCCAGATTCTTAGCCAAGAATGGACAACATAGGTGGTTTAGCCCAGCAGCCTCAGTCCTCGAATCTGGGGCCAGAAAGTCCTGCTCTGGTCATTTCTAGGCACGAAATATCATATACTTCTATCACTTGCTCCCTTTAGCCTCATATTTACTCCACTCCCATCCCCCAGTTTCTTATCATCACCCCTTTGGGCCAAGGAATGAATAATGTTTCTTGGAAATAGGAGGAGTTATGTTCAGATTTTATTTTCTCATTATAACAGCTTTTCAAAACTAGAGTATCAGATGCTGCTTTTCAGTAATAGATTTTTAAAGCCTATTTTTTTTACAAAAAAAAAAGCTCTTCATTGTTTATATTGGTATGAAGACAGAAACTGCAAAAAATCTAAGCTTGTACTTTAAAACCTCTCAGAGACTATGTTTGGAAAGAATTAAATGTTTCCAGTTTATGGCAATGATATTTGAGGCTGAGAAAAAGAAAGCAACCATGAAATACATTTTTGCATAAAGGTTTGAAATTTATTAGAAGGTACAAATAATTGAAAAAGCCAAGCCTTCCTTGTTGTGTTCTAATAAAAAATGATTTATGTGCCATCATTGTACATGTTTAGGAGCTTGGGTCCTTTTCAGAAGCTGTTATCAGAGGAACAAGAAAGCTAGGCTATTAAAGCTATTCAACTGAAAAAGCTGGTATACATACACAGCACTTCTGAAGACCATGGCTGCATTAAAACAATTAGTAGTCATAGTTAGACAGCTAGTGTCTGAACTATGTTAGTTATAGAAGCTAGGCAGCAGCTTACAAAATATACACATCCTGCCCTTCGTATCACCGAGTAGTAGACTCACGAAGTAGTATTCATTTGAGTTCCATTTTGACATTCACTGTGGAGTTTAAACATTCAGCCCTAATTTTACAATTCATCTTCCATACAAAAATCTGTATGAGCCTTACCTAATGATTGTAAAGCACTTTAAGATCCTTGGCTGAAAGGGAACATACAATCCTTTATTAAGGTTCGGTTGACCAAAAGACCCTCCTACTTATAGCAGTGTATACCATACTTTATCTTATCACTTATTTTTTGCTCTCAAAAGTAAGCTTTAGGATTTTGAACGGTGCCAGACAGGGCTCCCTGAAGACCAACAGGCTGTCTCACAACGAAGCAGGAAGAGATCCATTTTAAACATCTCCCTCACCAATATTTTTCAGCCTTCTTAAAGCAACTCCGTGACACACAATCTTCTCTCCTCTCCTGGTTAGACAAGCTTCTAATCTGCAGTGAGAATTATTGGTACCCTCAAATACTGACCACCTTTCCACCTTATTCTAGTTGGAGCTTTATGTAGTAAAAGGAAGATGGAAAGTTTTGGTGACTCATTTCAGACTTTCCCATTTCAGTTCTGTGGATACACATGGGGAAATATGGTAATAACCTATTCTAAAGTTCTGACTTTAATGGAGTATGTCTTTAATTTGATGACAGACAGAATTTGCTTCTAGGTTTTCTGTCTTCTTTGTTCAACAGGAATTCCAATGCTGAAGATAGTGTTTGCAGGCCATGAGCATCTCTCTTTAATATCCGTACCCTTGCTCATCTACCACCCAGCTCAGATCCTTCTGGGAAGTGTGTTGGTGCCAACCATCAAGTCTTGGATGGTATCAAGGCAGAAGGTGAGTCTCTAGAAATATCTTATTTGTATCCAAGTTAGATTGAAGTGCTATTCCTGAATCTGAACTGTTCATATGCTTTAGATTTTGCTTACATATCTTTGTTTTCAAGTACATATTTTCTTACTTAAATACAATAATAATGGTATACTGATCCATTCCAATTTGAACAGGAGGGTTGAGGTTAAAAGTGTTAAATTGGGATAAAAGACAATTAACATGCAGTTTTTACAAGCTCTTTTTAATTGATTCATATTGAAGGGCATATTATATGGGGTAAAGGTTCAGTAAATCTACTCCAACTACATACCTGCTCCACTCTGGTGCATACCATCTTTGCCTCATGCAGTCCTTCATCTGTGTCTCACTTCACATGGCTTTCCAGTAAGATAGAACCTGGTATTATCAAGATTGCCTACTTTATTTTTAATTTTCCAGACATATAATAGCCTATTTGTACAGCAAAACTGGATTTGGGCATTACAAAATAAACTTTAAGTAGTCAAGACATCCATCCATGCAATATTAAGTTCACCACACTTAGAATCTTGTATACATTAGATATTTGCGGATTTGGTTTCCTAAATGATAAACCAAAATAAGCAAACCAAGTTTAGACGATGCATAAAACGTGGTAGCACTGGTAGAACTGGCTCCTTCCCAGTGACTTGGACCTACCAGGACTTATTTTTGTCTGTACACGAAGTAGTGACTGTTACCAGGAGATTTGTGGGAAGAAGAGACATCCAGTGAAAAGTTCCCTGTGTCATATTCTTAATATCCTGAAAAGGAGATGGCCACAGTACCAGCTATTTAGCAATGTGTGTGCTAAGCACATCCTATCCTCTACCTGGTTCAGGGGATGGATCTTGGGCCAGTTTGCCTGGGCTCAGAGCTCAGGCTGGGGCCTTCCCATCCTGTAACCTCGGGCATACTTTACTTCTCTGTAGCTCAGTTTCTGCTGACTAATGATAATATCTACACCCTAGGGTTGCAGAGGATTCCATGGCGAGTGTTTGATAAAGCTATCTGCCATAACTATTATCATCATTGTTCATCATTATCTGCAATGGTGTTCACGGCAGGCTTTGCTCTCTCCATTTTACGGGTTTAGGAAATGGGCTTAGGGAGTGGAGCAGCTGGCCTGAGACCATGGGGTAGTTCAGCCAGTGCTGGAGTTAGGACTTGAACACTGGGCTATCTGACCCCCAAAATCTTTTCCCAACACCATGATGACACTCCAGACAGAAATGTAACATCACTTTTAGAAGGTTTGCCCTAGGCCCCCAAAATCCTACCTGAGAAGTTCAACCCATCCAGAATATTCGCTAATTCAGTTATTTAACAAAATGTTAAATTTTGCTAACATAAAAAAGATTCCTCTTCTATGCTGGCTACCACTCCAGGTTCTGAGCCTCCTACTCAGCATTGGCTGTGAAGAAGTTTAGTACCATTTTCTTTCTTTTACTATTACCTCTTTGAAATTTTCTAGTTATATTTATGCTTATGTTTATCAATGCGTAGGCACATTGTCAGTCAGAATTGTACATATAAATTTTGACAAAGAATGAAGAATATTATTTGAAAAATCCTAATACTCATCAGTATTACAAAGCCATAGTGAGCAGCAAATTAATCAGAGTGAATTTTTATTCTGAACATTTAAAAGCTCTAGAATTTCTTCTGTAGAATAACGGAAGCATTTCCAAAAGGGAGACTAAATTGTACAATGTTGTTCATTTTTCCTTTATATAGAAACTGCTCCAAACCAGGGGGCCACTGGCTAACTTGAATAATCCAGAAGGCTTGGAATCTCTATCCATCAAATTTGGCTATTAGAATAAATACCAAGAGTCCATCCTCCAGGTATCCATGAGTGGCTCCTCTGCTTTGCACACAGTACTGATTGAGACCCTGGGCCACCATCTAGTGCACAGGGGAACCAGGCCAGGTGTAGGAGGGAGAAATGACAAAGTCTGCTGGACAGAGAGGTGGGCAGGGAAATGTGTTTGTATCCAGAGGTTTGGATTATTGGTTATATAATGCCATCTGGGCGGGCCTCTTCTTCCTTCTAGTAGCATAAATTTTCTGGTGTTAATTGATGCTTTCACTTTGCTCATGGATACTGTCCAACTCTGAACATGTTCTCCTTCCTTGTAGGGAGTGAAGCTGACGAGGCCGACAGTATAACAAAGAAGGTGGACTTTCTGTAGCCATGTATATATGTACAGGATTGTACATACTAGCAATTCTGAAGACTTGTACTTGTAAATGTTTTCTCAATGCATATTTTATTTTTTTACATAAATATATGATATACGTGTTTAAGTGCCTTAAAATGGATTTGACAAGAGCATTATTTCCAAAATATGCTTTGTTGATTACTGCCAGGGGTGGTACAATATTTGGGGGTTAATTTTTTTTTTCCTAATGCAGGAATCAGTCATGGTAAGTGACAAAAGGCAAACATGCTCTCCCTGCAGCACCTTTTGTGCAATACAACCCTATAACAGTTACTGTAATGTTTGAAATGAGGTCACACCATCGGGAAAATGCCCTTCTGATGACAGTGAAAATTTCCAAAGTCTTATTCACGCATACTTTGATTTACTGTGTGATCCTTTTTTTCTACGACTGTGACATGCCTCTTCCTTATCAACTCAGCGGGGGTCATAGATCGAATAGATGCTGAAAAGCATAAGATATATGCATTCCTTGACATCATTTTTAAAGACATTCCTTCAAATAGTTTCCACACAGAAATTCCTCACTCCCATTATGAGAGATTGTGGTGTTATATGTCTTAAATTTATTATAAGCTGCTTCAAAGAAAGGGCCTTAATGTTTGAGTTATGAGTGAAATTATGTAAAATTTTGAGTTAAACTGTGACTTGATTTTCAGGGTCTTTAAAATATATCTTAATATGTTCTTCCTCTTTATTTGATAATTTTTTCTCACACTTACACACTCATAACAGTCAAATATGAGGCGCAAAAATGTTACAATCAGTTTGAAAGCAGCAACAATTAATGGTGGATTCTATTCACATTCCACAACCCAGACCAAATCCTTTTCCTGTTACACAGATGTGCTGAGCACCTACCAGATTGCCTCTGTTAGCCAGAAGCAGCCTGTTACATCATGGAATTAAGCACGCTTATGGCATTTGAGACAATTTATTAATGAAAATTTCCTGGGCAGATCTGACAAATGTTGGCAATTTGTTTTAAAAGTTAAATCATATTGCTCTTATGAATAACTGAAAATATAAAGGTCATGGATGCAAACAAATGTTACATATACACGTCCTGTCTTGCCAGATAAAAAGAACATGCAAAACCATTTAATAACCAAAATAGCAAGTAAAACTAGTTCTCGGTTGGGCATCAGCTTTCAAATGAGTATCCAATATTTGCTTCTGCTACAGCTGCAGGAACTGTAACTGGACCCAAATAGAGAATGAAGCCGCGTGTGGAACTGCGGGAACACTTCTCTGTGTTGCCTGCGAGCCGTCCTGTCACATCCTCTTACACGTCCTCTCTGATTTGACAGACGATATTGGCATCCTGGGTCTCACTGAGGCCGTGCTATGTCCTCAGCAGCTGTTTTTGTTGTTTTGTTGTTGAGTCCACAACAAAAAGTCATTCCTTAGAAACTTACCAAGTGTATCTGCAGTGTAAATTTATATCATTGTTACTACCAGGTCTCATCTTTTGTCAATGTCGTTGAATATATTTCACGAGAGTTATTCTCAGTGTAGATTGTAAGGCTAATGCCAGACCCTGCAAAAGTCTATGCTAACTGGGCTGTAGTATACACTGTTCTAAAGAATTTTACTTGTGTCTTAAACTATAGTGATTTTGCTTGGTATCATCTATGCTTACCTATGGAGCACAGGAAGGCTTTTATGTTTGCCTCTAAAAGCTTCTTTGAATTTTGGAGTAAATGGAAATGTCTGTCTATCTGTCTGTCTGTCTGTCATCTATCTTCCCTATCATAAAAATCTTTCTCCCTAACATTAGAATACTGATCCCTCCCCCAACTTATCTACCTCTATTGTCTAACACCTATAGTAGGTGTGATTATGGGATAAAAATTCAACAGAAAATGCTATGATAACATTTTATGTTTTGCTTTAAAAAATGTGTTTTGTTTTCAAATCATCTTTACATAGTGAACTTCGGTGGCTTTAGTGATATGTTTCTGCCTATTTCTTTTTTTACACAAATTCTTTGGCATATTTTTTCATAAGGAACAAAATATAAAATCAAAATTTATTTTTAATTCATGCTTATTGGGATTATTCAGAGCTTAAAATATTTTGTTATGTTTATACACTGTCAAGCTATCTGTTTTATGCATTTGTTTTGTCTAAATGTATTTATGAAAGAAATACATTAGATTATATTTATGTTTACTCATTTTTCCACCTGGATTGTTTTAATGGTTGTTATGAAATTTGATTTTTTTAATGGGTGATAGTGTGGATATTTTCATGTGTTTTTTCTTAGTTTTAAAATTTTTGTGTGTTTTAAAAAATTCTTCCCTATTTTGTTAAAAATTAACACACCTCTAGCTAATGTTCAATGTTTGTTTATGCTAAACACCAAATTTTTTCAAATGGATTGGTTAAGTAATAAAGTGGATTATTTATGATGACTGGGAGATGAAAATAAATATATGATTAAACAAAGAAATGTTTGAGAAATCACAAGAGAAGCTGTGGCTTATTTTTAACCTGATTTCAGATGGCCTTGTAATGTCTTCCAAGTGTCTTTAGATTTCTCTTGTTTCATTTCAGCACCGTTACATCATTTGTGGTTACACCGACGTAAACTTCGTAGTCTCCCAGGTAGTTCTGTGAGTACCTCTACCACACCGTGGTGTTCAAATCTAGAGGTAGCCCTTGCTTTTTTATGAGAAAGATATTTTCTCTGCATCAAGGTTTAGGACCACAAGGAAAACATCTGCAGCAGAAGGGACAAAATGCAGGTGATCTGAATTTTAGCTTTGAGGCTAGGAATGATAAACCTTATAATGCCATTCCCAACCTCAGTGTTTCTTTGATGAGCAAGTTGCCTTGTATAGAATTTCACAGCTTTATGTTCCTGTCTTTGCTGTCTTCTGGCTTAGAAATCCTCTTCCCCTGGAAGCCTCATGAAAATGTCACCTCCTCCATGAAGACTTCCCAAGCCAGTGCCAGACTTGTTTCCTTTGACATGTCCTTACAACCTGTCCCTCAAGTCTTCTGAAACCTCTGCATAGTCTAATCATTAGTTTATATTGCTGTCTCCTCCAGTGCAGTAAATATTTCTATTTTCCTAATGTGCCTCGCACAATGCCTGGCTCAAAGTAGTAGCCAAAAAATGTGTATTGACTTTTCCGATTGTGATCTTAATAGGTAGGACACGAACCTTCACAATTAGAAGCACTCTTCTCTATATTGGATCATTATTAATTTATAAGGAAAACTGACTCTTTTACTGCAATTTCCATTGTGAATAAAACTGTGAAGCATAGCTGTGTAAATATTAACTCTCCAAGGCAAGACTGCAGGTGTGATATGCAAGCAACTTTTATCTTGCATGCCTTGACAGAACAATAGACCCTCAGTAGTTTAAGCTAAATCAAGTTAAATCTATCTGATTTGATGAAAGCTTTATGTATATAAAAAATAAAAGATTTCCTTATAGAAATTCTGATGTACTTTAAAAACTAGATTAAAATTATCATCATCATCGATTTGTATACAGACAATATAAGAAAGGTCTTACAAGATTTTCTTTAACAAATCTTAGTTGCACTTTAGGACAGTTTTTCTCAAATGTGAATAAAATGCAAACCCCATTTAAAGGGGGAAAAACTTTTGTAGGCTCTGGAAAACTTCTCTTCAAACCTGATTATGAGAAACTCTTTATTAAACACTGAATGCTGTCACTCTATTAGGGTGCAGTGTGGTTGTTGACACAAGTGCAAACAAACGCATTGTAATCACAGGGACATGCTGAATCATAGGGTCCTCATCCAAATGACCCGAAGTGGGCTCTCCTCGATCTCCACCCACTTCTGAACTCTCCAGCATCTCAAACTCCATGGCTTTTCTCTGCTGTGCACGCCATCAACCCAGACATGGAATTCAGCTCCAGTTACTTGATCGCTACAGAAGTCTCAACACACTGAATGTCTGGGGATGCACAAACTTTTTTTTTTTTTTTTTTGAGACAGAGTGTCACTCTTGTTGCCCAAGCTGGAGTGCAATGGCACGATCTCGGCTCACTGCAACCTCTGCCTCCCAGGTTCAAGCCATCTCCTGCCTCAGCCTCCTGAGCAGCTGGGACTACAGGCACCTGCCACCACGCCTGGCTGACTTTTGTATTTTTAGTAGAGATGGGGTTTTGTCATGTTGCACAGGCTGGTCTTGAACTCCTGCTCAGGCAATCTGCCTGTCTTGGGCTCCCAAAATGCTAGGATTACAGGCATGAGCCACTGTGCCCGGCCTGGGGATGTACAAAGTTAAATTACTACTGGACATCCTGTTTCTGCCCATCTCCCAGCCACTTGCCACCTGGAATTTCTCACGGATCCCCCTCCTCCCCAGAGGCTCTGTCTGCCCTGTTACCTGCTCCCCCCACCCACCTCCCTTCTTTTCTCTTCTCTCCCCAACTCCTAAATTCACAGAAATGTAGCTAGGTCTGTTCATTCTCTAACTCCTTAAATGTGCCCTAAGACCTACTTGCAATGGCCATGGGAAAGCCATTGCTTTAGAAAGCTTAAAGATGGCTTTTCTAAAGATGGCTTTAGAAAGCCATCTTCCTCGAGATGGTTATATAACCTGACAGAAGCATCATCACTTCTACTTTCTTTTCGTTTAGGCAAGCTCACATTTCTGAACTTTGAATGAGGCAATATGAGGATTCAGGTATGTCCTAGACAAGCTGTACCCTAAATGTTGCGGAGAGAGAAGGGAATATTTAACTTTTATGTACAGTAGAAAAACAAGCAAATGATATAAAGGGGTAATTCATAGAAGACAAAATAAAAATGGATAACAGACATTTTAGAATATTCAAACTTACCATGGATCAGAGAAATATACATTTAAATGAGATACTATTTTTTACCTATGAAAAAGATTAACAAAAAGTTTAAAGTTTCATAATCAAATACTGACAGAGCGTGGGAGAGGGCACTTCTGCCCTGTAGTGGGAGTGTAAATGAGGGGGAATTTGTGGTGGGCTATTTAACGCTACTATAAAAAGCTTAAATATATGTGCCCTTCAACCCAACTCTTGCATTCCTGGGAGTCTACCCTACAGAAATAAGTGCAGAAGAGTCCATTGACAAGAATGTGTTCAGAGTATTGGTAAGACGAAAAGACCACCCAAATTCCCCAAATCAGGGAAGTGTTTAAATTATCAATGGCACATTCTTATTATAGAACATTTGGACTCATTTAAAGGAATAAGGGTAAACTACCTTGGAATAGCAGTATACTGTTGAGGGGGAGGAAAAAGTAAATTTCAAGAAAAAAAGATGCGTCTTTGAATCCTGTTTTTACAGATGCGATATTTTCATTAAATTAAACATTACATATGTGTAGGGACACTACATGCTTACAAAACATTTGGAAGGATAATTATAATAACATGTATTATGCTCTTCCTTTATCCCTGGCATTTTGCAAGCACTGAAGAGCATCTCATGTGACCCCCCACCACCCCTATGATGTGGGGAGTATTTCCCTGTTTTACAGATGAGAAGACTGACTCAGAGACAAAGTGGCTTGCCCAAAGCCGCAAAATTATTAAGTAGGAACATTTTAACCATAATTAGACTGTACTTCACAGCGGTTACTTCAAGGAAGTAGGAATGCAGAGGAGGTGTGTAATTTTACATTTTATTTTCATCACATTTTGGAGGGGTTATAATAAGCGTGTAACACAAACCGGTGTGACCTCTCCTTCTTCTTGAGGGAACAGCATAAGTCATGTCTAGGCCATGGGACATTTGTCAAGAAAAACATCTCTCTCAGCATGAGAAGGAAAGAGGAAGCCTTAAGCACAACCCAGGTGGGTGAAGGCAAGACAAGAATCAGGTTGTTCTACAAAGTGAGGTGAGGGGAATTTGACGGGATTAGATACCATGGGACGAAGGGCTGAGATGTCCAGGAATAGAGAGAAGAGAAGTAGAAGGCTCAGCAGTATAGCTAAAGACCAAGGCAGAAAGACACAGAAATGTCTGATGGCAGGAATGGCAAGGGCCTACTGAAGACAGCAACTACATACGTCCATACATGCAGAGCGTTTAGGAGCGGGCCTGGCACATACTTAGTGACCTGTGTGAGTGGTGGTGGTGGCGGTGGTTGCTATCAGCACCATCACTCTTAGTTATTTGCACTTTTTGCAGTGCTAAAACACCTGTATTCCTTGCCTCTCCACTCAAAAAAAAAAAAAAAACTTTAGTAAAAATCTGCTTTACATTAGAGCTTTTTGTTTATTTGGGAGAAAATTAAGTAAAATGTTCAGCATCCACCAAGAGGGGATGTGGTGGAAGGAAGCAAGCATTCCAGTAATAAAGACATCAAGTCATAGGCAGGAACTTGGTGCATGACATGTTCAGAAGAATGGAAGCTCCTGGAAATCTGGGAGAGAGAATACTTCCCACGGAACACGGAATTCATTCTCAAACCATTACATCCAAATATAAGTTAACACGTATTTAGATGGAATGGGGGGTTGTGACGATAGTTGCGGCTGTTCATAGTAGTTGCTGCAATTTGCAGCACTTGCCAATTGCTGGAGTATAAACGCTCCTGCCGGGGCTGGTTTCAAGCTACCAGTGCATTGCTGCCGACGGCAGAGTTAGGAAGAGATGTGCACCATCGGCTTTCACAAGCTCGTACAGCCGACCCCAGCATACCTCTGCATGACAGGCCAGTACTAAACTTGTTAATCAAATTTCTCATTCTTTCAACAACCCTAGTAGGATATGTACTATTATTATCTGCATTGAACAGGTAAGGAAACTGAGGCCAGAAGGTAAGCAGTGAATGCAAGCCTTACAAGTCTCAGTGGAGTTGGGATTCAAACTCCAATCTTCCTAACTCCAAGAGCCCACATGTCTAACCACCAAGTAGACTCCATGACAGACCAAAACCTCAGTTCTTGGGAGATCTTGTCTTCTCAGGTGCTAAAATTCTGCAAGGTCAAGATGATTCTGAATTCCTTGAGCTCTGCAATGAAAGTTTTAATGCAGGATGTTCTCTCTGCACGTGGAGTGAGTCAAAAGCCCTACAACTCAGAAACTCCAGACAGTTGGAAGGAAAGGACCTAGGGTTTCTGACATATATACCAGGTCTCAGAGTTCACGGGTAGTAAAAGACAACATGATAAGGAAATGTAGCCTGCCCTCCACCCTAGAAATGGATCATTTCCTTGTTATCCGCTATTCCAAACTTGAAATTTTTGCAACCATGTTGACTTGTGCTCATTGCTGGAAGTTCTGGACTCTGATTCTGTGTGCTCACAGAGAGCTCTGCTGTCAGTGTGGTCTCCTGGGCTGGTTTTGCCAACGTGGCTAGAACGTAGTTTCTTTTCCACAAATAAATGTTTGCCAAGACTTCCGACTCTGGGCCCCGTTGCTATTACTGTCTCATGTGTGGTGTGTTCTGACAGTCCCCCTCCCTCTTAGCAGCTAATCTATCTCTACACCTAAGAATTCTTGTGCATGCTGAAGAAGGAGCAAACTGCCACTTGCAGAGTTCACTTCTCTGCTCATGAAGCCAATATGAGAATTATGCAACATCATGGGGTTGTTATTAGGGCCAAATGAGATAATCCCAGCAAACAGCTTGTTATTATGCCTGACCAGAACTCAATAAGTGGCAGCTATGATTGCTACTCAACAACGGATGGGCAAAACATATTGGGTGTGTGGAGTCAGAATGCGTTGGCAGATGGCAGGCTCTATTCTGCATGACTTCTAATCTATGCAAAAGATCTATTATGGTGTCCATTAAATATTACTCATCAAGTCAGGAAGTGACCAGGGTGTGAGTGTCTACTTCATTAGTTAATAAAGACATTGCATTCTGAATTTTAAGACGGCTGCAGCAGCAGGTTTCCCTGATTTCCAGCAGGCCTCCTCAAGAGCACAGAGGGGGCAAGTGCATATTGAAAGGTCCTCCAGACCCACTGTTGCTGCTTGAGTCTTGCCTTTTTCTACCTGCTCCAAAGAACCCCAAGTAGAGATTTTACCCAACTCCTCCAAATGCCCTGAATCCAGCTGAGAACCATCTGGCAATGCCGCTAACAGACAGAGCTACCCTCATTGATTGCAATTGCCTAACACCTGTCAGAGAGGCACTCTAACTCTGGGGCTGCTGCTAGGGCGGTTTCTTGGTGGTCACGGCCCTCCCAGAGGGCTGCACCTGCTGCTCTAATTGTGTCCAGGATGAAATGTCACCTTTCCACTCCATCAGTTGCCACCATAACCCAGAGTGGTTGGCCGTACCCTTGAAGGCCCCCTTTTCTACTAAACCCCTTTAGTGTTACCATTTCCAAAAAATCAGGTCTCAGATCTTTGTTCCCATACCTGTGTTCTCCCAGTGGGAACATCTGGGTCATTTGCATACATGAGCCACTTTCTATAAACCAGCAAGATCTCCCAAATCTGTTGCCCTGAGCTCATATTTTTAATTGTATTCTGGACGTTCCCACTTGGGTGTCTTCAGGCACCTGTAACCCCGCATGCCCTGAATGAAAATTCAGTAACCTCCTTCTTTCCCTATGTTCCATCCTCTCCACCAGCTTCCTCTGTAGGCCTAGCACCCACATGGCTCTCCTCTCCCTCAACCTTCACATCCCACTTTTTATATCCAGTTAGTCACCAAATTCTATTGATTCCATCTGTAAAACCCCTTTTTACCTTTACCCTCTTTGGCTTCCCACTACCACTGTCTCAAAAATACCTCTCTCAGCTATTCTTTTTTTCTGCAGTGCTGCCCCTGTCCAATTCATGAAGCCCTTTGCTGGCAGTTATCAATCACCTACTAGGTGCTAGGCACTCTGCTAAATGCTTTACCCATTTAATTCTTACAACAGTTTTTGACATTGTATAATTATTCCCATTTTATAGGTTAGAATGTGGAGGGCCAATGAGATAGATTGCAAGTCCCACCGCTGCTTAGTGGGAAAGCCTAGATTCCAGCTAATGGGAAAGCCTAGATTTCAGCTAATGGGAAAGCCTAGATTCCAGCTAGTGCGAAAGCCGAGATTCCAGCTGGGTCTCTGACGTGGCCAACACCTGCGCTTCCCTTCACTTTACCTCTGCGCTAGTTCCCAGTCTCCCTCCATGTTTCCCACCACCATGAGACACAGGCTTTCATTTTCAATTGGCCACTGAATTTCTTCATTTGCTGTTGATATCACTTATCAGGTTGTACCAGGTTTTCTTTGTCAACATGTCTCTTCCCCTCTGAATGATTAATTTCTTCAGTGGGAACCTTATTTTGTTTATGTCTATAATCCCAATAGAACACTCGTCTGCTAGGAGGAATTTCAATAAACGTTTAATAATGAGTTAACCCTTGCAGCCCTCCAATTTGCTTTTCCGATTCTGGAGGACAGATATTTTCCACCTGTGAAGCACTATTTTTGGAGATGGGCGTGTGACTCTTAATTATCATTCAGTGAGCAGGGGTCATCATGTCACTCAATCTGTGGATGCTCCTGAAAGGGACTCTTTTTTCAAGAAAACAGTATGAATAATGATGACAGTTTCAACACCACAATAGTTGAGACCCAGAGAATCTAGACTCAGTATTACTACAGACCCACACTCCTGGTGGCCTTTGCATGGGAGCCGTCTGGCTGGCCAACAGGCTGCACAGGTCCTGAGAGGGTCAGGCCCTGGCTTCGCAGGAGCACATGGCTTTTGGCCTCACGCTAATCACACCACTGCCCCACCTTCCCATTCTTCTTCCACATTTCATTTCCCATTCCCTAGGAGACTAATGCATCCCTGCTTGCCCAGGGACATCAATCACTTAGCCCCAGTGCCAAGTCACAATCTAACCAAACTTCAGCTGCATGAGGAGAAAGCATGGGCAGATGTAAGGGAGAGTCCTGGCCCAAGCATAACGAGGCACAGGCAGCCAGTTATTGTAAAAGGAGCCCTACATCAGGCCCTTTTACCTCTGGGTCACAGGTTCAAATCTAGCCAGACCTTGCCTGACAGAAAATCATTACCAACTCTGTGTCAGGCTGCTTGACAGATGGGAAATGAGTTTCTGTCTCCAACCAGCAGGCAAGTGTCCACATCACACTTGGCACTAAGCAGATCTCGACTCTGTGGAGACACAGAAGTCGTACAAAAGTCATGCAGTGTCAGGCAGCTCTCTGAGGTCGGGCCTAGTCCGCATTTTGGCATCTTTGTGTGTAGGTCTGACAGCTCCCTTGTCTCACCCCTTTCATGAGCACTTTATTAATCAGCCAGTGTTGGGGTTTCCCCCACTGAAGACATTGTTTAACAAGCAGTTTGAGGTAATGGAACAACTGAGAAAATCTCATTCTGCAGCACTGAAATCAGGTCAGCCAAAATCACAACAAAAATATCGACAGAGAACATGTTTATCCTTGGCCCTAAATTGGGTTCAATCACTTAAGTGCCTCAAAAGTTTCAACACTGTAATAATAAAGGAAACTAATTCCCAGAGGAACCTTCGGGACAGAGTCCAGCTCACCTCTCCAGTCCTTTCACCCAGTACTCCACAGTAACTCGGTCCTTCCTAGAGATGCTCAGAGGTACAGAGTTGGACTTGCAGACTCCAGGGAATGAGGACTCATACGTGGATCTGATTCCTCAATCAACAGCCTCCCTCCCAGAAGGGCCACAGTGCACGGCAAGGTAAGGACCACTTGGCTCTGGACAGCTGATTCCCTAGTGCTCTGCCTGAGAGCACTCATGTGGGGAGGGCCAGCCTGTTCATGCCAACAGTTGCCTGCCTGGTCCTGGAGTTTCCTGCCATGCAGCTCATCTCAGACTCCACAGTGATGCCTTGACTGAGCTCACTCCTTTAAAGTCCAGAGAAACCTCAGCTGGGCAAGGCTTGGCTGGCCTGGGCTGTGTTGCTGGCTATGTCCACACAGAAGGCTCAGGCTACTGAACAGGTTAGGCAGGGCAGGGCAGAGTGACCCTCACCAAAAAACTCTCTGAATGAGATACATTAGGGGACTCTCTTCTTCCCTCTTAGAACCATCTAAGCCACCAATCTGAAAGCATTGCAAGTTTAAAAAAGACCCTTCTTCCCTTCCTATGCACAGACAGGCCTTCCCACATCCTCAGAAAAGTATCTTCGAAACACAGTGCATTTTTTCTTACCATACCCCCCTAGTGGGAGGAACTCAGCCACCTCTAGGTTGTTCTAGCAAATCCAGAGCATGGTTTTATTCAGTTCCACACTTCCGAACTCCCTCCTCTTCCCTGGGGCCATGAAACCTGACAGCACTCTGCAATTTCATTCTTGGCCCTTGGAGGATTTCATCATCAGAGGTGTCCTGTGTAATTCCTCAGGGGAATTGCTGCAGAGTGCCCCATCCTGGATCATTCTATAAACTCTCAGTCCTCCCAAGGATCTCTGGGTCTAGACAGACAAGCCCACCGATCAGTTTGGGTCCAGCCCCAGGGAGTTTACAGTCCAGGGATTTTCTTGATCAGCACGGGACTGCCTGCATCTTTCCCTCTGCTGAGTGCAGTGGGCAGAATAGTGGACAGGACCCGAGGGTATGGTGGTGGTTCCCACAGCTCTTGCGGGAATCTGGTTTGTGGGAACCTGACCAAGGTGTGCGGCGGAAACTTGTAAATAATCCCTAAGAATGAAGAACCAGGGAGCTCACTGTCATGTTTCTGTCTCAGGGACACCCATTTTCTCCTCTCTCTACCTGCTATGCTGCGCTGGTTAGGATGGGAGCGAGTGGTGTCCTGACCTGAGCTCCATCTCACACCCTGTTTGGATGAACTTGGGAGAAGAAACCAGAGCACAGGGGCCACACAGAAGCGCTCCAAGGAGCACTGGCAGCAGGGCCAGGGCCTCTGCTCCCACCTGTCTCCTCTCCCCAGCTTTCTTACTGCCCTCCTCAGAATGTTCTAAGGCAATCTGGCAAAAGAAACTCCCAAACTCCCCGGATGCATCTTTTCTGTTCCCATCCTCTGGCCGACACACTGGTGTTATTAAAGAGAGACAACGCCTATTGTATCTGCTGCTGTTCGCATCCACCAGACGTTTTGGGTACAGGTTCCCAGCGCACTGTCACGGGCGAGGCTCCGCAAGCGCATGCGCAGCCACTGGTCCAGCATATGGCGCTACTTCCGTCCGCAGGTCCGACAGGAGCCGCGCCACGCTCGTTGAGAAAAACCCAGAACGGAGTCAAGAGAGAGGGTCTGCAGGGCATATCTTGTGCCCCTGCCCCCTGCTGTTTGCCTGTCCCACGTTCTCTGCTACCTTAGCCTTGAGGCCACAGAGGAGCTCTTCGGGGCTCCCCCCCCGGCCCACCTGGCTTCCCCCAAAGAGCCCTCGGTCTGCTTTCAGATGCAGCCTCCAGGCTCTCCCCAGACAGAGCAAAAGGGAACAAGCCACCCGCGCACATTTCCTGAACACACAGAAGCCTTCTGAGAGTTGTTCTCTGCTCACACGTGGGCGTGCACAGAGGGGATGTCCCCCAAGAGTGGCAGGGCAGAGAGGCGGGTGAGGTCTGGGCGCCAGAGACCGCCCTGGCCTTCCGGAAGGCCGCGCTACTCCTGGGGAAGGCGCCCCCTGCTGGCCCAGCACAGCACGGAGCGGCCCCACCCTCTCCCCCCAACCCCGAGACCCCCACGCGGCCAAGAGGTGGCAGCTGCCTTCATGCTCTGTAGCTTCCTCCTCTAGTTGAGCTTCTAGAAGAACAAGTAGTTCCAAGGGAAGTCAAAGGGCTTGCCTTGACATTTCCAGAGCCTGTTTCCGGGGAAAGGCAAGAGGCAGCATCCTGTTCACCCCAAGCCCTCAGCCCCGTGCACAGCAGATGCTCAGTAAATCATGACGTGGGAGAGGTGAACTGATTCCAGCCCCAGCCCCGCCACTGCTGTGGGACCCTGTTGAAATCCCTCCTCCTCTCTGGGCGCGTTGGCCTTCTCTCCAATGGAGCTGCTGCTGATGACACCTCCACAGGGCTGTTTCCAGGATGAAATGAGGTCACTTGCATGACTCAGTGATATCAACTCTAAAGGGTGACACAAATGTCAGAGATGGGAAAGTAGAGAGCTGTGTATCAAATATGCTTCAGAAATAAGGTTGTCGTGGCTACAAAGCAGTTCTAATTTCTCTGTTGACATTCTTCGATTAATCAAGTAAGAAATTCAAGTTGTAGGAATGATCTCTCCTTCCCACCACCACCAATGGGAGCTCAGTAAAGCGATTTTCTTCTTGGGTGGAAAAAAAATTATATATTGGCTGCGTGAAAAGAAAGAGGGTGGGGGACTGTTTACCACTGCCCCAGACAACCCTGGCTGCACAAAATGTGCAGTGTCCTTCCAGCGCCAAGACTTGGCCTGTCTTATTTACACTTATTTACATATCGAGTGAGATCTCCATGGCTGCCTGCCTGGAAGGCCTATTTTTAATTGTGTACTCCCCAGCCACCGCTCTGACCCTTCCTGGCTCTTTTCTGAGGATTTCCGGCCACTGGTAGCTTGTAAGGGAAGGGCAGAAGATGGGACTCCACGGAGTGGATCTCAGCCAAGGCCAAATTTAAAACAGGGGCCCCCAAATCAGGACCCTGCAGCCCCTTCCAACGTGCGGCCTCTCCTTGCCCACTAGGGCTGGCCCGCGGCAAGTGTGGGGAGGAGGGGATCTGGGTGCCGAGGCCAGCTTCACAGCTTGGGCAGCCAGCTGCATCCCATGTGGACAAAGGGATGGAGACGAGGGAAGCAGCTGCCTTCATGCTCCCTGGCTTCCTTCTGGAAGGATGAGGAATCGTTCCAAGTGGAGCCAGAGAGCTTGCCCTAAATTTTACATGGGCTTTTTTGTTTGTTTGTTTCTTTTAAAAACAGCCACATTTCCTAGACATAGCAATAAAATATAGATCTATAAACATTTTCCAAGACTGCCCTCTAGTGGAAATCTGGAGGCAGCAGCACATCTTACAAATCAGTGCCTTAGATTCCAAACTTCTGAATAAACTAAGCACTTTCCAGTGAGACTTGCTTCACACGTGATCTGAAAGCATATCGCATTTCTTCCACAGGACCCTAAAATATCACATGCCTTGACTGGAAATGAAGGCTGCCGTAAGTCTTTAAAAAGAAATCATGCTTTCAATTTAGAACCCAAATCATAATGTTATGTGTACGATATTTTAAAACTTTAAGTGCAGGGAAGTGTGTCGAATAGAACAATGCAAGAGAGCTGTTGATTGTATCCTAGGCTGTGCATATGTTACTGGCCGAGTGCTTTTATTTTGGCTGAGGAAGGAGCCAAGGCTGCAATAACATCCAGTCCTAAAGGCCACACACACTGCTGGGTTTTTACCTTGGAGGATGTGGGACAATGAGTCATTTGTGCCTCTTCCTGGTTCTTCCTGGCCAAGGTCAGCTTTCCCACTGGAACCAAGCAGCTTGGCCCAGAGCCCGAGCCGTCTGGAGCCTTTCAGTGGTGCAGAGCCCAGGGAGAGGGTGTGGCCCCATCCCACTTTCCCCAGATGGCCCCAGTTCAGGCTCTGAGGCAGCCCTTGTCCACGTCATAAAACTCATTCACTCTGCTCAGTTTGGCATGAAGGGCCTCCTGGTGGAGGCCTGGTGAAATCGGCCGTCCTTAATAAAGATTCCCAGGCAGAATTCTGTGAGCAGGAAACTTGAAAGGCTTCTGATCATTGTCATCCTTTCTGATGAGCTTTGCAAAGATGACTGAGTTGTGTCCGTGTATATTATGATACCCTGTAAACCACTGCCACTACTAGGAGTAATTAAGTAACTGGCATTCATTTATGTGTCCATTCAACAAATGCATTTTGAGCACCTGCTCTATAGCAGGCATTGCTCTAGACTCTGGCCACCCAGATAGACAAGGTCCCTAATCTCATGTAAATTGCAGTCTAGTGAAAAAGTAGACAATATACAAGTAATATATATCATTTCAGGGACTATAAAGAAAAATAATATAATGAATAACAAGGGGATACCTATTTTAATGAAGTATGGGGGCAGACTTCTCTGAAAAGTTACATTTAAGCAGCTGTTATGTGCCAGCTATTTACTATATTAGAGGTTAAGTATACAAAGATAAAGAAAACACAATCTGTCCTTTCAAAGACTTCACAGCCTAATACAGAAATAATAATTTCACAGGATTTCAAACAGCTAAACTTCTAAAATCTACTGCTTACAACAAATCTGCCACGTAAATAATGTCATCCACATTTTATAGATGTGAAAAATGAGTGTAGGGGATATGAAAGTACTTGCCAAAAGTTGTTAAGTTTGCTGGGTGCACTGGCTCATGCCTGTAATCCCAGCACTCTGGGAGGTTGAGGCTGATGGGTGGCTGTTTGACCTCAGGAGTTCGAGACCACCCTGGGCAACATGGTGAAACCCCATCTCTACAAAAAATACACAAATTAGCTGGGCGTTGATGACTTGTGCCTGTAGTTTAGTCACTCAGAAGGCTGAGACTGGAGAACTGCTTGAGCCTGGGAGGTGGAAGTTGCAGTGAACCGAGATCACACCACTGCACTGCAGCCTGGGTGACAGAGCAAGACTCTGTCTCAAAAACAAAAAAAGGAAAAAGAAAAAAGTTGTTAAGTTCATCAGGAGCACTGTCAAGATTTGAATCAAGGCCTGTCTTATTCCCACATATTTTCTTTTCCTATGCCATGTTGCTTGCTAGAAACAGGGGGACACACTCAATGAAATCCCAACATCTCCCTTAGCTCAAGGTTTTATGCAGACACACGGCACTGTCTTACGTGGGTTAACGGTGCACTGCTCCATCAGTCTCTCAGCATTTGGCCAAAGGGCTCTTGCTAGAGTACAGAGTAGGGTCTGAGGTCGCAGACTGGCTATAGCTCCAACCAAATACCTTGTTTTACCAGCCCTCAACAGTGAGTGGTACAGAAGAAAGGCAGCTAATTTCAGACCCCTCAGCCTATGTCCTGATGAGATACTGAGGGCTCCATCAAAATAACTCAGACCCCAGTCCACACCCAGGGTTCCTCGTCAGCTTTCTTTCATGAGACATCTCTCATTCAGCATCTCAAGGGGCAGGGCTTCTGACTCTGAAAGAAGGACATCCTTCATTTTCACAAGGAGCAAGGAAGAAGAGAAGGCCACCAGAAGGGACCCGTGACTGTTCCTCAGCCACTGGTGGAGAAAGACAACAACCCACAGCTGGCTTCGTGCAAATAGTAAAAACTGATGGCTTGAGCCTCCTTTCCTTTGAAAGCCATGTTGTCACACCATCTATCCCAGGAAGCCAGAGGGGGAAAATTAGATCAGCTCCTTGGGTGATAGCATTGTTGATTTAGTGTCAACTAAACCACCCAAATCTAGAAAGAATAGGTCATTCAGAGCAAAGGCAGGCAGCCTGGGTTCTCAGCCTCCAAAGACTCAAGGAAAGCATTTTTGAGGGGGGATCATGGAGAGACAGGTAAAGGACAGGTGAGAGAACAAGACTTTCCTTCAATACAGAGTAGCTGAGCTTTGGTCGAATTACATTTGGGCTTCCATTAAGAGCAGATTCTTTTTGGATAAAGGACTTCTGATGCTTGGAAGAGAGGAAAGAGATGGGTGGAGGTGGGGGCTGGACTAGCATTTAGCTTAGTGTTAGCTCTAGGGCCAGCCGTGACATTGGATGATTTTGCAACCCTGCCACTGGCCCACTTCTTAGAAGTTCCCAATCTTACTTCCCTTTGTCTCGTCAACCTCCAGAGCAAATCTGGTCTCATGGTGGGTGCTCAGTTAATATTCACCTGAGTGATCCCAAGTCATTCAGGCTCCGATTGAGTCTCCAGCTTGGCATGTGTTTCGTTTGGTCCTTTCACCCTAAGCCCACCCTTTTGATGACTTCATTTCTTGATGTTCAACCTCTCCAAGTCGGTGTTGACCAGTGCCAGAGAAGGATGGAGACAGGGCAAAGGATTTTCCTCCAGGACACAGAGGAGGCCTTCAGGAAGCCCTGCCCATGGAAAGGGAATCATTCTGCCTCTCTGAGGCCACTCTCTGTAGAGATTTGCTAGTTCTGCAGATATAACTTCCCCTTTACACCCAGGAAGAACTGGGAATGTGCTGTGTGTCTACTCCTGCCAGAACAATGAGGGACAAAAATGACAGGCAGCAAGACTCTGGGAGGTGACCTCCTCCACAGATGCCATGAATGGCCTAATTATGTACAGCCTTTTATCTGTTACAGAAATGCCTTGTTTCCCCATTGTCCTTTCATTTAGTAAATCTATATTCCATTTCTACTATGAGCCAGACTCTGTGCTAGATGCTGGGGGATACAGCAGACAGTAAACATTCAAGAATTCCGGCCCTTGTAGAGTTTCTGTTCATCAGCACCCAGAGCCGCAGCTCAGCCCCAGCAGTACTTTAGAATCTCCTGGAAAGCCTTAAAAGCTAAGGATGTGGATTCCGCTCACAAAAACTGATTTACTAGGACTGGGATCCCCCTATCAGTGTTTATATGAGGAGGACTTGGGGCTAGATGAGAGGGACTCTGAGGGTCTCTGGAGAAGCTTCTAGTCTTTCCAGTTGGGCAAATGACCAACCTCCCTCCTGGGTAACTCATTAAAGCTGGACCTGACCCCTAGTTCCAGGCTGACGGAGGAAAAGGGGATGTGTACCATGTGTACTACTTGCTTTTTGTTTCCTCTAGAATTTCACTACAACTTAATGTTTCACTTTCATTTGCTTAATTTCTTCTAACGGTTGGACGGACCTTGCCAACTTTGGTTGAGCGATCTAAATGTCAAAGATGCTCAGTTTTTGCTTTCATCCACCCTGGGCCACTAATCAGCTGTCTTTGACTTTTCCCCTTCTCGTTTACTTTCTTCTCTGTTGCCTGCTCAGCAGCTCCTCGGTTTCCTTTATGGCTCTGATAGAGAGCAATGACCCACGAGTGTGAATAAGGGACCTTTCCTCTGCTAAGCCCACGCCTCATCTCTCTTTTAAATCCTCCTTACCATTTCCACTCCCCAGTCCATCCTTTCTCCTGCCCTACTCCATTCTTCATGCTTCCTCTAGATGCATCTGCCACTGGGACACAGAGCCCTGGCGGAAAGAGAAGGCACCCTGTCGCTAAGCCTCTGGGGTAGAGATTGCATTTCATGAAATCTCACCACCCTCGCCCATGTTTGGCAGACAACCAGGCCTGCAAAATGTTTCACCAATAAGCATTAAAGAGAGAAAGAAAAAAAAAATGTTTGTTTGTTTAATAGCAAGAGGAGTTCATGTCCAATCCCAGAGGGTCTGAGCCAGTTAGGGACTGAGCTTAATCAGAGGGCTTGGGCTTCCATATGCCCGCCAAATCATAATAATAACAATAATAACATAATAGTGCTAATGCTTGTGCTACATTTGGAGCTTGAAATGGTCAGCGACATTTCCCCTGATGAGGTTAAACAGCCTGGCTCAGGGACTGCGCATTTGCATAATAAAGATCAGAAGTCACTGCCTTCTACATCTCTCCCAGCACTGGCCGCCTGGTGTCCTTGATTCAGGGACATCACATCCTAATGTACTTCCATATGCGGCCCTGTGCAGTGATTCTAATCTTTGGCTTGTATGTGAAATGTCAGCTTTTTTTTTTCGTCTGGGAGAACAACAAATTACGTTTTTAAATGAGAAGGTGCGGCCTGTAATGGATAATATAATCTGAAAATGCAGAGGCAATATCTGTGACCCATGGTGCTAACCCAGCAAGCTCTAGTCTATTTTTCTTGCCTATCAGTTGATAGAAAACTATCACTTTCGATATAATAATTAATCATTAGTCAAAATGGATATCCCCATTGGTTCCTTGCCTCTCAGACAACCCTGCGTAGCTTGACAATAAATCAGGGAAATACAGTCTTTAATATCCAATGGAATGTATTTCCAGGCACCCTCTTTCCTATATAAAGCAACAAAACACTTTGCAGAAACCATCTATCATCAGCTGAGGGGGAAGATGTTCCCAAGCTGCCATTTGAAGGAAGGAAAATGCAGAGCCCACAGAAAAGGAGGCAGTGAGTTCCAGATGCTGACTGTAAACCAATGAGAAACATCTTCTTGCCATGGCGGGCTCCTGCCTGGGATAGAGACAGCCCCGTCCTCCTTTGCTGTCTCTCCTCCCTTCTGCCCGCTGCTGTGGCCCTGTCACAGACTGGCAGGTCATGCCCAGGCCTCACTCACTATGACTGACCAGTCCCCCATGTCCTATCATCCTCCCCATTCCCAGGGCAGCTGTAAAGTAATCATTCCAGGCCATTTTTCTGCTTGATTCCTGGCTCTGTCTCTGGATCCGTTGAAATATTTACAATACCTAACATGCTCCAAGAAAACAAATGAGCTGCCAAGTATGGTGGAAGGAAAAGCAGACTTGGAAGTCAGGGTGGGTTAAAGGAATCTGAGGACTCCCTTAGATTGACTTGCTGTTGGGCTGACCTCTCTGAGGCCTTGTTCTTCTCGTCTGAAAAAGCAGGTGTTGTTCATAGTTTTCAATCCCTGTTTCTTGGAATCCTGAGTTTCGGAAGCAATGCAACACTGTGAGGCAAGAGAAAGGCTGGGAGAAGGAAAGAAGAGGGAAAGAGATCCCCAAACTTCCCCTGGAGCATTCAGCTTTTATTGATTTACTGATTCGATTTTTTAAAGCCACTGAGTCAGAATACCTTGAAAGGCACTCCAGTTTGTAAACCCTGAAGTTCTCTAGCCCAGTACTGCCCACTCCATCCCTGGGTGTGGACATCATGTGGGAAATGCCACTTCAGCTTGGGGCCTAGTCACATGTCTTATTTCCTAGACCAATGGTTCCCCAACAGGGGTGATTTTGCCCACCAGGGGACATTTGGCAATGTCTAGAGACGTTTTTGCTTTGACAACTGGGGAGGAGGGAGCTACGGGCATTGAGTAGAGGCCAGGGACGCTGCTAAACATCCTACAGTGCACAGGACAGCCCCCCAAAATAAGCAATATCCATCCCCAGATGGTGATAGCATGGAGTTTGGGAAACCCTGCCCCAGGTGATGTAACCTGAAGAAAAGCTGCTCACAGGGGAGCTTCTGAGTTGGAAAGACTCCACTCAGCTTTCCTTCTGCCCCAGCACAGATCTAGAGGGAAGTCTATTCTCGGCTCTTCCCTGCAGCCTTGGATCTGAGACACAAGAACATTTCCTGCACTGAGGACAGTCCCCCATAGAACTCTTTTTAATTCACTTCTAGGAGGGAAACTTACATTGCCTGATTCCAAAGCACTCTGGAGCTGATCCAGGTGCCATATATTCAACTTCAATCTGCACTAAGAGCTGGTAATAGTGACACAGGTATTGAACTTTTCACTTACAAATGTAATACATACCTACTGATTACTTGCTACATACTAGGAATAGTGGATTTGAAGTTATGTTCTAGGAATATAGCAATGAACAAAACAAAGTCCTTGCTTTTATAATGCATCTGTGTCTGGGGAAGGCAGAAAATAACCACAGATAAATATATGACTCAAGTGGTTATAAGTGTTATCAATATTATTAAACAGAGTAGGAGCATAGGTTGATTAGAGGCTGCAATGATCAGGAGAAGGCTTTCTGCTGAGGTAGCATTGGAAGAAGTCCTGAAGGCTTGCGGGTGCCTGAGGAAACAGGGTTCTAGACAACAGCAGAGCAAGCGAGCTGCACAGAGCTACCCAGAGTGCTCAGGGCAGCACAATGAACACGCGGGTAGAGGGCAATATCAGAGGGTCAAGACATAGTCAGCCCAATCAGATGTCCATATTTTATTCTGAGAAAGATGGAAAACCATTAGAGAATTCAGAGACAGTGACATGAACTGATTTATGTTTTGAAAGCAAAAAATCTCTGGAACACATCTGACAGACTATAGTTATCCTGGTGGCCCCAACCATCGTGGGTAGAATAGGCATCTCAAAATGCTTCCATTTTCTTTTCGCATTTAAAGAACAGAGTAAACAAACAAAACACTAGTCTTTCTTTTATCACAAAGGCGCTCCTTATGTGCTAAACCAGGAGCCAGGGGTGACCACCCCCTGTTCTGCACCACGCCAGGGCAGATAGAGCAGAGTGCTCAGAATACTGTGAGAAGTCTGGAGACGTTCTCAAGTTTAATAAACCAAATTAATGCAAATTAATTTCACTTAAATAAAAGAAGTTTCTTGCCACTTTTAGAAGAGGGGCAGGCTGGAGTGAAACGAAGTCAGAACATACAGTCTGTGTCCCAGAAAAGCTATGATCACTATTAATACCAGAAATCCGAGACAGGGAGAGGGGATGGTCATCATCTGAAATTTATTTATAAATTGCCAGTGCTTCCCAGATAACTTTCAATAAAATGTGACACACTTCTAAATATTTACTAGCTTGCTGACCTTTTTTTTCTTTTTCTTTTTTCTTTTTTTTTTGTTAATTAGATTTTTTAAAAAGTTAAACAGCATAACAGCAAATTAATGCAGATGGCCTCAAACTGGGACAGCCAGTCAAACTAAGTTAAATATTAAGTTGTACTTTACTAAAATTGTATCTATGGGAAGAAAATTAATTGGAAATATCAGAAATGGTCTTTGTAAAAAGATGAAGGCTACCCCTACCCATGGTATGTAGTTATTAAATTGGCACAACAGATATAAAAGCACTTGTTTAAAATATAAAGAGTTTTCAGCAATTACTTATCCATCGTTTCCCCTCAAATCTGTGTTTAGCCCCGTATTTTCTTTCCTCCAAGAAGAGGTTGGCTGAGCAACTTTGTAGCTATTCCTTCAAAACAAAAAAGCTATTTTAACATGGTATATTTGAGTCCTTCCCTGCCCCCAACCTTTTTTTAAAAAAACTTTTAATAGCTCTGTGCTTTATAAGAGACTTCAGGTTAAGGTAACACTTCCTACTCATTCCCCTCTGGGGTTTCTGTGAAGCTTAGAGGACCTTCAAGATCACAGTAGTGGAGGATGTTTATGTAGTTTGAATACAGGCCTATGGACTCCAGCTGCCCTGGCCAAAGAAGAGTCTAGTCAGAACGTTGCAGCAAAAAAATACCTGACACATGGTAGGAGCTGTAGCCAATGGCTACCATGACAACTTGTGTGGCCTTCAAGTGGCTGGGCCAGGGAAGTGAGGTGGGAAGGTTGCTTCAAGAGGAGAAGTTGTCATAAAAAGAAGGTGATGTTTTTTCATGATCGCAGAATTTCTTTAAATGGGCTAGATGTAAAGACAGTGTTGCAGCTTCAGGATGACATTAATGACAATGGTATGTCAGTTTAATTACTTATGGAAAGCTAAATATTGTGTATGCATTCAATCTTTATATCGACCAAAAGACCTGAATAAGCTTGTGATGTACTTTTCTCTGATGAGAAAGATGAGGCTCGGAGATTTGGCTAACCTTTCTGCATCACTTTACTATTTCGTATAAACTGGAAGTCCAACTGGAGAAGAGAAAACACCTGACCCTGAAATCTGGAGACTCCTCTCACCTCCCTAATCTCCCAGGGATGAATAGCATCTCTTCAGGTCTCACACAATCCCCCCAGAGCTGGTCAGCAGTCTAAGCAGAAGGGAAAGTGAATTAAAGTTGGCTGCAAATCCTCTGTCACATCCCCCATCAAAAGTGAAATCTATTGCCCTTCCTTTTGAATAATGCAGGTTGGTCCTGTGACTCACTGTGATCACTTCCAAGATTAGGTCTTAAGAGATATGCAGCTTCTGGTTTTGTGTGCTTGGCATACTTCTTGGAACTCAGACACCATGGCATAAGAAGGCACAAAGAACAGAACCAAATTGCTTCCCACATTTTTCAGCAGCCTCATTTGAGCCCTTAGATGGCAGCCAACACCAACTGCAGGCCATGTGAGGGAGTCAACTAGGCTGTCCCAGCCCATTCAATAACGCCAAGTACAGAAGAACTGCCCAGCTGAGCCCAGGCAACCCCAGAATCATGAAAGATGATAAAAGATGGTGGTGGTGGTGATTTTATTTTCAACCACTAAGTTTGGAGGTAATAAGTTTGGAGGTAATTTGTTCCCACCAATAGATAAACAAAACAGTCTGTTTACATGGGAAAATTCTTAGACAGAAAAGATCTCAAAAATGTTGCATACATGGTGCATCTGGCTCTGATGTGATGTGGCCAGATGAGAGCTCTCCACTAATGGGGTCCTTTATTTGCTTCTTGAGGAGGACATCTTTTAGAGGGATAGGCATGCAGAAGGGATATCTGTGGCTTTATTAGAGTACAGTACATTTATTTCTTTCTGCAGCATTCCTAGATCACCTTTATTTATGAACGTACAAATTGCCTAGGTCTCCATGCATCTAATGATTGAGGCCAGGGAACAGAGCTATCTAGCCCAGAATTTAGAGGAGAGAGTCTTGGAATTGATGACAAATGGGCTAAAGAGGGGTGTTGAAAAAGCAGAAGCTGTTTCTTTCCTGAACACCCAGTTTTTAAAAATTGTTGAATTGAGGTGTAAGGAAAGCCTCATTCTCCTTGGAAAATTACTGAACTTACTCCTCACTAAATTTTTGTGAGGATTAAATGTGAAGATATGTGCAGACTTCTTAGCACAGTTCCTATATGAATTGAGTGTTTAATAAGCAAATATCCTTTCCGAATTTGTAGTGGTTTTTGTTTCTGCATTAAAACGAATGGTGACACTATAATAAAATGAATGGTGCATTAAAATGAATGGTGACCCTATAATAGGTTTCATTCTGAAAAGGCAGCTAATTCCAATGTGTTATATTAGGTGAACATAATTAAGAGTTATATTCAGATCTGTTGTTTCGACCCCAGATAGTATCTGTGGAACCACTGTTAAATCAAAGCAATCTTCATAAGGTTATGAGATCAGATAGATGACCTTCGTCCATGAAGCTTTCTTCCTGACATTCCCTGAAAAGACAAGTAAAGGCTGTTCTTCAAACTGTGCTGGTATAATAATGTTTCAAAAGGCAATATGTCTGCTAGCTGTTGGGATAAACAAATCTTTCCATCAAGTGTAAATGGATGGGAGGTCTCAGATCCACTGACACCTGATGAAGAGGCTTGTTTACCCCACCCTGGTGTTTATGGCCTTGTGTAACATGTATATGTTTTCCTAAAGATGTGTTCAATCAAGCTCTCAAAAACTTTCCTGACTTTGGATCAATTTCCATGGCGGATTTGCCAGGCTGCTGAGTTGCCAAGAAGACCAAATACCCTTGCATTCTCCTAGTCATCCAAATCAGAACTCTGGCAAGGTTCTGAATTCTAGTTTTGAAAAGAAAACTTCTTTGGGGGTGGTTTAGGGAGACAAGGTCAGAACTGCAGTTCTTTTTCTTGCAGGAGACACAACCCAACATTTTTTTTTTTCCCAAAGAGTTAGAAGAGATGAGGCTGAGACACTAAGGAGGGACAGAATTTCTATTTCTATGGCTTCCTTAAGGCAACAGAGGAAGCTTAGCAGCCACAGGGGTCTAGTTAATGAGGAGGTTATACAATATTCATTGTGTTGAGTTTAACTCTTCAAACAGAGCCTCTAATTGTAAAAAGAAAAAAAGCAGCTCAATTACAGATGTGAAGACAACAAAGCCTGGGAATAACTCCCTCTGTAGATAAAACTGTCCTCTCCCAGCTTCCTCCACTAACTGCACATTGACGGAGGCACAATAAGTCCCTGTCCTCATCAGGTATTCTCATTAGCTTTGCTCTGTCTGGGACATTCTCCAGGGCCCAAGGAGGGCCACTGACAGGTCTGGGATGACAGTCTTCTCAGAGGACTGTTTTCTTGCTACCCACAGAAGGAGTGATCCAGTTGTACTCTGTTTGAACCAAAACAAAACTGTTCTCCCCAATCTTCCTGACGTGCACAGTCTCACCACTGTCACTCCTGGCAACAGCATCTGAAGCCGGCTCACTGAAGGACACTTCCGTCCGCTGGTGGCAATACTGGGTATGCAGATAGCGAAGGCCAGCGACCAGGGCCATGCCCAGGGTGGCTGACAGGCAAAGCAGAATTCCCAGCTGGGGAGTTCTGAGCTGGAATCCCAGAGGGGCCTGGGCTTTCTGTAGCCCAGCGTCAGGCCTTGAGTTGGTCTGCCGAGGGTATCCCACTCCACCCTCTCCATCTCCCTTCCCTGCTCTGGGCTCCTTGTGCTTTGACTGAGGTAAGAAGCTGGCAGACGGCCTGGATGCCTCTGACTGGTCACCAGAAGCAGGTAGCCCAGAAGTGCCAGAGGTCTGGAGGACAGGGGTTGGGTTGCCTGCCCCAGCCCCATTCCCTGTGAAAGTTTCAGAGGACCAGAGGCGCTGGGGATGGGTAAGCTGGACGGTGTACAGAGGAGGCCGTGTCATGGTCCTGTTAGAAGCCTTCATCTTATCCTAGAAAAACAAAGGGACAAAAGAGTCAAAGGGACTGGTCTTCCTCCTAAGCTGCTGCTGAACTTTGTAACTAACTGGGATTCCTTAAAGACTCCCAGGCGGCAGCTGAAAACCCGATCTCTTGCTTGCTACCAAAGGAGCTCAGAGTAAAATACCCGACTAGATGCATGTGCACTTGTTATTAATGGGGATTGAGTGGTTAACGGAAACCTCACAGAGAACAAGGACGCCAGTTACAAGAACAATATTAGGGTCCTTTAAGAGGCTTCCAAACCAAAATATAAATGTGTGATTGCATCATCTTCTATGGCTGAAAGCTTTGAGTGTGCCTTTTTATGATAGGATCCATGCAAGAGGGACAATTTAACCCTACTGTAGGTTCTGATAAAGGTAAGTAAGAATATGACACCATGTTTTATTTTGTGTTCCTTCTAAGACTTCACAGGAATAGTAAATCAGTGGGCATTTATATTTTATATTGTCCATTGATCTAACTTCGGGGACCATACATGGCCTTTTGAGGTCATGAAGGAGGGATGGAGGAAAAGAGATGAGAGTAATTATTAACTATTGCTAAGTGAAAAGACAAATCACTAAAACATCAATTTCTACAATTGCTGATAACTTCAGAGACAGTGCATATAATGGAAAGGTATTGATTAGTAGAAAAACAGTGTGTATATGATACTTTGCCATCTTCTCTCTGACTTTGGCTACTAGTCTAATAGGTCTGCCTTCTCAGCCTAAAACAGGCCAGTCTGGGATCAAAATACCAATCGCAAGCCCTCTTCACAGTCCAGGCTCTTACCTGTTCACCCCCATCTGAGGACAGGCAAGTTTCCAGTGAATCAAAGCTGGGATCGTCCTGAGTTCTAAAGGAAAGAATGGAAGGGCTGAAAACAAGTCATTAAGTTTTGGACCAAAAAGCCATGTTTTCTACCACTGTCATGTATACAGATGGCATCAGATTCACTTGAAAAACTTCGAAGTTTCGAGTCGGGAACCACAGGAAAGAGGAAGGGGAGAGATGAGTGAGAATGGTGGCAAAGAACTCACCAAATGCTATAGCTTATTATTTCATATGAAATATACATTTCTATATTATGTGATTATAAATACATTTAAAATATAAAAAGTCACAGTTTAGGTTTTATTTTATTTATAACAGCATCTCAGAGATCTCACCCCATCCAAGAGAATAATTTCCCTGGGTAATTATCATACCCAGTCCTTCTGACCACTAACCCTTCTACATTCTGGGTTTTTCACATACTTAAGAATAAATATGAGATCTTTTTTGTCAGACTCTAAATGCAGCACTACAGCATTCAGCCTCATCCCACCACCTGCCCAAATGGCCTACCCATCACCCTTACCTTTGATGGGCGCTAAGCCTGGAAGCAAAGCCCTCTGAGGAGACTCTCCTGAAGGCCGCAAGCCTCTCCAGCCTGTGGACCTCCAGGGATGGCTCTAGGGTCGGATTACTGTCCCCGCTGAGTTGCTGGCTGATGCTGTCTTCAGTGGCGGTGTGTGAAGATGGTTGGGACAGAGTCTCTGTATCCCCAGGAAACTTTGTCACCCAAATACTGGCAGGAACAGGATCTAGGTTATCCTCCTCTGCAGCTCCAGGAAGGGCAACAGCAAAGACATGTGTGTGCTGCTGTGGAAGAGTGATGGGGGCCCTGGGAGCTAAGCAGAGGTCCAAAGACAGCACAGAGTGAGAGAGTGTTTTCCCCGTATCGAATGGTACAAACAGCTACGATCAGGGGGTAAACAGCAGTGACTCTAATGTGCCCCAAGGAGAGGCCATTAAGTGTGAGGCACTTAAAAGTGTCAGCATAAAGATGACCTGCCTGATCAGACAAGCCCCTGACCACGCAAGGGCTTATATCTTTTTAGAGAGTGAGTCCCTGGCCTTTCTGGGCTTGTACCTTCTCAACAGCCACCATTCAGGGAACACAGATAGCACTGTGACCACCATATTTATTTTACCTCTGCCAAAAACTGCTTCAGGCTGGGGAAAAAAAAAAAAAAGTGGAATCCCACAAATCAGATTTTTCAAAGCCCTAGATCTTTCTTGCCCTATTATTAACACCCAAGGTTTCTTTCCCTGGTGATAATGACTTGAACATCTGCGATGGGCAGAGGCGAGATCACTGCCCTCCCCTGCCCTTCACCATCTCATTTCCCATTTGTAACTGGCTAACATGACAGCCCAGGGCATGAGAAAAGAGCTTCACACAAAGCAGCAAGCAAGCAAGTGCAGGTTTTAGAGTCAGATTCTTGTCTGGGTTCAGTTCTCCACTCTGTTAATTTCTGGCTTTGGAGAAGTCCGCCCAGAGCATTAATTTCTGCTTTTGCAAAATGAGGCTAGCACAGAATTACTGAGGAGGTGATATGAACTCATTGATGTGGAAGCATGAAGCAGGTCCCTGAGATACAGGCACGCAGGCAACATTCACAGAGAGTCTAGTGCAATGATGACGAGGATGACATGATGGCATTGACAAAAACGGTGTTGGCAGAAGTTTCTCTGGCCAGGGCTCCAGATTGGATTGAACCTGCTTTTACGGAGGTGGAGAAGGGACCCCTTTGCTCCGATGTTTTTAAGCCTCAAAAACGTTGAGGTGAAGAACAAAGCAGCCTAGCTCAGACATACAGAACATGGCCAACTGACAGTTTCTAATTCCTGCCTGAACTCCTAAGAACATTTGAATACTTCCTGCAGGACCACTGCATGCTGGGCATTATTATAGTTGCTGGAGGGGCAAACACAATGCAGACTTGTAATTGGTGTCCCCGAACCCAAACCTAGGAAGACAGACCCTTACATGTCAAACTGCCTAAATTAATACCAGAGGTCGGGCACTTACCCCTGTATTCCCAGCACTTTGAAAGCCCGAGGCAAGTAGATCACCTAAGGTCAGGAGTTTGAGACCAGCCTGGCCAACATGGGGAAACCCTGTTTTTCTACTAAAAATACACAGGGTGCAGTGGTGCATGCCTGTAATTCCAGATACTCGGGAGGATGGGGCAGGAGAATCACTTGAACCTGCGAGGCAGAGGTTGCAGTGAGCCGAGATGGCGCCACTGCACTCCAGCCTGGATGACAGAGTGAGACTCTGTCTCAAAATAAATAAATAAGTAAATTAATTAATTAATACCAGAGCTAAGGAAGCAATTGTACTTGCCGCTATGGTCTTAATGTATCCCCCTTAAAATTCGTGTGTTGAAATCAAACCCCCAATGCAATAGTGTAAAGAAGTGGGGCTTTTAGCAGCTGCTTAAGTCATGAGGGTGGAGCCCTCATGAATGGGATTAGTAGCTTTATAAAAGAGGACTGAGGGAGCTTGTTCACCCCTTCCACCATGTGAAGACACAGCAAGAAGGCGCCATTGCTGAAGCACAGATCATCCCTCCCTCATCAGACACAAACTGTTGGCACCTTCATCTTGGACTTCCCAACCTCCAGAATGTAGGCAATAAATTTCTATTGTTTATAAATTATTCAGTCTAGGGTGTTTGTTATAGCAGCTGGAATAGACTAAGACACTTGCCTACCAAGTATGAGGAAAAGTTTCACAAAGGAGATATTTGAACTGTGCCTTAAAATTGTCATGTGGAACAGTCCAGTTTGAGGAAATGTCAGAAGGGAAGGCACTGAAATAAAAGGTAGACCATATCTAATGGGATGGATGAGGACCCAAAGTGTCTTGGTCTATTGGGAGATATCAACATACTACTTTCCCAATTTAAAAAATTTATAGTTTATACTTGCCTACTGAATTCTTTGTACAGTTAAGAAATCTATTTCACTTTATTAGATGAAATAAGGTGAAATCGATTTTTTCTTTCTTTCTTTCTTTTTATTTATTTTTTTTTTTGAGACGGAGTTTTTCTTGTTACCCAGGCTGGAGTGCAATGGCATAATCTCAGCTCACCGCAACCTCTGCCTCCTGGGTTCAAGCAATTCTCCTGCCTCAGTCTCCTGAGTAGCTGGGACTACAGGTGCGTGCCACCATGCCCAGCTAATTGTTGTATTTTTAGTAGAGACGGGGTTTCACCATGTTGACCAGGATGGTCTCGATCTCTTGACCTCGTGATCCACGCGCTTCGGCCTCCCGAAGTGCTGGGATTATAGGCGTGAGCCACCGCGCCCGGCCTTCTTAACTGTACAAAGATAAACTTCCCAGAACACACAAACACACACACACACACACACACATGCACATGCACATGCATGCATTCATGTTTCTTTTTCCTTTGGGAATCACTAGGGTTTGGGTAGTGGAATGAATGGAACAGACAAGCTGGGGCCAGAAGGAGAGGAATGTGGGCAGTGTAATGAGGAGGGTACCCTGTAAACTGCTTGGGCTGGAGGCTGTGAGCCCCAGCAAGCAAGGTTTCCAGCAGGGTCAGGCAGAGACAGGCCCAAGGCTCCACATGACACTTCTTCCTCAAGCTTCACTTTTATTCACATTCATGTTCAAACAAACATGGTTACACTTGGGATTAAAACATGACATTTGCATCATTCATAAAATAAAATATGAGATTTCAAACATGTGTCGGGTGCAGAGTCTCCCTAGGCCACGCTCTCAGGCTCTGAGGTCTTTACTCTGCTTTTAGGAGGGTCTTGGTGAGAAGGATGGAGGAATTGTACTGGGCAGTGGGACAGCCAAAGGTTTTGGGGCAAAGGCAGAGAACGGAGGGTTGTCCCCACTGTCTCTGTACCTGGGTCTGCTAGACTGAGAAGAGGCAGGGATTCCGATGAGATTCTGGCCTTAACATATTAGCAAAAAATAAAGGCAAGAATAAAGGAGAACGAATGGGTGAAGGGTAGGGTCTTGTGTGCATGTGCCTGGACGCCTTTATGAGTGCTTGTGTTCACAGCACTTAACTGGAAATAACAATAAAGAGAAGTTGCATACCACCGGGGATTTTCAGGTAGGTCAAATAGCCTCTAGCTGGCTAGAGGTTTTCCTTTGTTTTCTTTTTTCAGGAGTTTATGGACTAATGGAGTATAAAGCCATGTAGTGAGCAAGGAAAAAATCCCTTCCCATGGAAACAGTGATTTCTGATTCTGTTCTCCAACCCAGGCTGCAAAGAGTGATCTACCTACCATGAAAAGTAACAATAAAAACTGGATGTGTTTTTATGAGAAAAGAAAAAGAAAAGCTCATTTCCTTTTTGTGCTCCCTGTGTAGCTTCAGGGGACTAAGGAAAACGGCCGAGATACTGTGCTGACTAGTGAGTGTGGGGAAGAGGTGTGTGCCGTTTGTAGGTATTGCAGCACAGCTCTCACTGTCCACCCCAGGGACTGACTTCATTTGTTAGGTTGAGCCAGACAAAGTGTGTTTGCTGCAACAAACAAAGCAACTGCAAGCGCTCCCTCCCTTCACTGCTGCGCTGTCACGTCCCCGAGAACTGCTGCAGTTGGCCACGGCGGGTGTTTACTGCTTGTTTTGCAGGGACAGGAAACTGGCAGCAGTAACTTTTAAGTGAAAATAGATAACTGTAAACATAAAGGTGACAACCAGGCTGGTGAGTACAATGACAAGCTATACCTGGAGCAGCTCCTTCAACATGACCCAGCCTCTGGTGAAGGGTTGGTGTCGGTGATCTGGGCTCCATGCAGTCGTCAGAATGGGTGCTGCCAGGCGTCTGTTGAGACACAACAGATGATTCAATCCTCGCCCAGTAAACGAAATATGACTGGACTACTGATAAACTGTGGAAAGAGAAAGAGCAGAGCGGTCCACGGAGTTAGTGTCCTTTACATAATACCTCAGGCCAACCTCATAGAAAAGAGAACACACTAACAGATAAAAAGGAACAAAAGTCTAAATAAATAGAACAAGGGAGATTATATTATTATTCTTTGAGCGACTTCATTCTTTTTAAAAACAAAAACTCTGTAGCTGCAAATAATTAAAATAGGAGAGGATATGAACAAATCAATGACCCTCTTGAATAAATACAGTCACTCAAAATCTCATTTTCACTAAAAACTATCTCGTTAAACTGTTTAGACTCCAGTAAGAGGTTTTAGCTTCAATGTTGTTATTAGCCATTCCTGATATACTGTTATCACATCATGATTTGAAGATCTCATAATTCTGTTGTATAATTGTTGTATATAGATACTATTGGAAATTAGAGATAAATCCTTATTATTGTAAATAATTTTTTGAAAAATAATTCTTCAGTAAAAATTGTTTTCACAAACATTATGTCATTTATTCTTCCAAATATTTCAGCGAGGGACGGATTATGGGAAAGTATCATTTTTCCCACTTTAAGTATTCAGGAGGCAGTCACAACAATGTGATGAATTTGGCCGAGGTCACCCAGAGGCTGGAGACGCAGTGAGAGTCATAGTTCAGGCCTCCAACATACGGTTTCCAGCCTCGGCGGACGTTATCATGGGCAAGGGTTCCCGGAGGTGGGAGATCACAGGGTGACTTGGGAGAAGCATCTCATCAAGTGACAGCTCCTCTTTTCTGCCAAATGGAGATCATAGCTTCTACGCTACTTGCTATGTGGCACGCAGCAGTTATGATGGTAAATCCAAAAATACGAATGGAGGTGCTTTGTGTGCAGGTTTAAGGACTTCAAGCAGCAGATACCCTCTGCACTGGGTAAGAACAAAAGTCAAGGGCAGACGCTGGGCATACCCACAGATAACCCTGCCCTGGGCCTTCCAAAGAGGCAAGATTGTAAGGCACAGTGTTTCCCTTCTTGCTGTCCTATCTGCTGCCTTGGACCACCAGGAACCGGGGAGAAGGGACACCACAGGCTAGGGCCACCAGCTTCCTTTCCCAGAGCCGAGGGGAGTCCTGGAGGGGAGCCCGTGCCCTGGGCAGCCTCTGCCTGCAGGCGCAGTCTCTTTCATATTTAGGAGGGTATGAAGGAAAGAAACAGAAACATACGCCCTTTCCTGAAAGAAAACATTCTCCTTCTTGGTAAATGCAAGTGTCTGAAAAGAATGACAAAACAAGCACCTCATTTTGAGTAGCAAAGATGCTTTTAAAGTGCTCACTGTTGCCAGGAACTGTTCTGAGTGCTCTGCGAACACTGGCTCTCATCCACCACACACCCGGGAGGTAGGTGCTGTGGTTATGCCCATTTATAGACAATAAGCCAGGGCACAGAGCCTTAAGAGGTTTCCTCCGGGCCCAGGGATGTTTCCATTTGTCCATCTGCCTGTCTCTCTTGTCTTGGCTCTCCTGCCTTCGCATCACCAGCCCTTCTGTCCTCTGGTCAGAAATTCCTGGAGAGGTTGGCCAAGAGTTACCTGTGCCTGGGGAGGCAGTGAAATAATACACCCTAGGCCCATGGATAGTGACGAAGGGACAAGTGTGGGGACAACATTGTTTTTAGTTTCCCTCTGCATAGGGTCTCCAGGTTAGGCAGCCCCCGTGACCCTGTCCTTGCTATAAGGTGGCCATATAAGGAGGGGGAAGGAAGTATGAAGGCAGGGCAAAGAGAAGCTCCTCTCTCTTCAGTTTCTAAGAAACAGCACTTCACTCTCTTACAGGAATTTAATGTCCCCCACAGGCTGGGCAGGGGCCTTCCACATGAACGACAGGTTTCTCTTCAGGGACTTGTCAGAGTGGGTGACTGCATCAGCCGCTTGAAAACAACTCATCAGTTTGGAACGAGGAGGAATGACAACAAAAGTGCCAGCGATGTGGCGATCAGACACTCTTCGAGCCTGAAGTAGGAATCCCATGAAATCACGGCTGCTTCTCACCGTCACTGCAACGAAAAACACCCATTCACGATGAACATGTGTGACTTAGTTCCATTTGTGGATTTTATACAGGTTTTTTCAAAACTGAAAGCTTAAGATTAGCCCCCAGAAAGTGAACAATTCATTAGGGCAGAAAAAAGTTGAAGTCCTATTTCACAACAAAATAAATTCCATTTGGGTGAAAGGTATGCAAAAATGAGATAAAAAATAACTGGAAACTTTTTTTATTTTTACCAATATTGAATTTAGAAGTGCCTCTCTGAGCAAAACCCAGCTGCCATAAAGGAAAAGTTGAGTAAAGTATGCTGTATTTTTTCAAATATGAGTTTAGGTTAACTCAGAAGGACAGATGATTAAAAAAAAATTCCGAAAGAAAAGTATTTGTAAGACATAAAACAGACAAATATTCATAGTCATGGTGAATCCATAAAAAGATGACTCCCCCTCAAAATAATGAAAGGATATGAACAGAAAATAAAACAAGCTCAGTAATAATTTTTTTTTTTTTTTTTTGAGATGGAGTCTAGCTCTGTCACCAGGCTAGAGTGTAGTGGCGCGATCTTGGCTCACTGCAACCTCTGCCTCCCAGGTTCCAGTGATTCTCCTGCCTCAGCTCCTGAAACAGGGTTTCATCACATTGTCCAGGACAGTCTGGATCTCTTGACCTCGTTATCCACCCAGCTCAGCCTCCTAAAGAGCTGGGATTACAGGCATCAGCCACCCTGCCCAGCAGCTCAGTAATAACTTTTAAAGCAATTATAATGAGACACCATTTTATACCTTTTATATTAGCAAATGTTATGTGTGGTTATAAACACAATCTTGATAAAACTAAGGAAAAACTAGGGCATTCATTCACTGGTGCTGGAACTATAAACCATCCAACTTTTTGTGGTGTAACTTGACAACATCTTTCACATTTAAAATGCACTTACCCCTCTGATACTTGCTACATTATTGATTAACCCTGAGAACATAGTAAGTAAAATAAGCTGGACCCAAGATGACAAATATTGCATGATTCCACTTATTTGGGGTAACTAGAGGAGTCAAACTGACAGAGGCAGAAAGATTTAAAGCTAGCTGGGGCTGGGGGTAGGGAAGGATGGCCAGTACAGAGTGTCCTCCTTGGATGATGGAAAGCTCTGGAGATGGATAGTGATGATGGTTGTATGACATTGTTAATGTACTTGATGCCACTGAGCTGTATATGGTTATCTTGGTAAATTTTAATATATATATATATATACATTTGCGCAATAAAAGAAACACCCTCCAAAAATCATTATTCTTTGATCTAGAAATTTTGCATCTAGGAATTTTCCCCACTGACAAACTTGCACAAATAAATATGCCAAACACTGATGTCCAATACCCAACAGCAATTGTCCACTTATTCCCTGCTAGCGGAACAGATGGTTCTGCTAACAGAACCCAGATGTTACATTCACATGGCAAGTGGAGACCACCTGTTTCCAGAGAAGTCAGGCCTCTCTCTTTCCCCAGGGGATGAACTGTGATTAGACTAAAACCAGTGTTGGTGATTCTGTTCCCCTTCACCAGATAGAATTCTCTGCAATGAGGCCAAATCGCTGAGAGGGCAACTAATGTCTAAGAATCAATCTTTTCATGTAAAACCTTTATTCCGCTATTGTCCCAGTGTGAGGCCTAAAACCATGGCACTCGTCCTGAAACTGTGCAATGTCAAAGGAATGAAAACTCAACTCACTGATGATGGCAGAGCAGGAAAATGGGAAAATCTTAGGATCTAGACGACGTCATTGAATGGTTTCCCCCAGTACAGAAACTCTGCCTCCGGACTTAAGGGAGAAAATTAAATGCCTTTATTCATTACATTCCTGTTAATCAGCTTTTCTGATACTTGGAGCTGAAACAATCCTGATGTATACAGTAAGCAAAGACATATGAACAAAGATGTCCATCAAGGCTGGGCACGGTAGCTCACGCCTGTAATCCCAGCACGTGTGGAGGCAGACGCAGGCGATCACCTGAGTTTGGGAGTTTGAGACCAGCCTGACCAACGTGGAGAAACCCCATCTCTACTAAAATACAAAAAATTAGCTGGACATGGTGGCACATGCCTGTAATCCAAGCTACTTGGGAGGCTGAAGTAGGAGAATTTTTGAACCCAAGAGGCGGTTGCAGTAAGCCGAGATGGTGCCATTGCACTCCAGACTGGGCAACAAGAGTGAAATCCGTCTCAAAAAAAAAAGAAGAAGATATCTATCAAAACTGTTTATGAAAAAAGCTTTTAAAAGTAAATACCCATAAATAAGAAACTGGTTAAATCAATCATGTGACTGCTAGATAATGGACTGTCACAAAAGATGTCAACCTGATTATTAGGTAAAAAATATAAATGTTAAACAGACATTTAATTTGTGTCTGCTTAAGGTTATATTAATTTGAGATCTCACTTACATGTTTATATGTTTGGAAAGTTTCTGAAAAGAGGAGCAAGAAACTTAACAAGGTTACCTTTGGAGAATCAAACTGAGTGTTCAGAGCAAGAGAAGGAAAAGCACTTTTAATTTTCTACCTTTTGATACTATTCTAACATTTTTAAAGTATGTAATATATTTAAGCTATTTAAAAATTTTTTTTTTAATTCTCCACTCATTTTCAATGGAACGAGTGGCTAAAATCAGGATCAGGCCTTTATAAGTTTGCTAAATGTAGCTTGGTGTCCAGGATTATTTTATTTTCCATGCATTTGAACTTTTATTAATAAACATTTGAATAAATATTTACAACTGTTGAACATCAGGCCCTATGCTAGGTTTTGAGTATATATCTATGAACAGGATAACATGGTCCTTACGTTCAAGGAACTCACAGATCCCAGCAAGAAAACAGTATACTTACAGCATAAGTAAGCAATACCTGACTCTCACTGAATCCATGAGGCACTCCGTCAAGTCATTTATTACATATAGCGAAATAGTTACTATAGTCAAACAAATTAAAATATCCATCATCTCATCGAAGTGTCTGTTGATGGATGAATTTTAGTTTTAAATAATGAGAAAAAAGTATATTTCACACACATATATGATACATGAAAATTGTTCATAGGAACTATATTTGTGTCTGTAACAAGATACATTTATATATTATGATAAGGACAAAATACTTTTCTATAATAATGATATTTGAGCCTTCTCACACAGATCACAATCAATACAAAGATTTGTTATCACGTGGCTTTTACGGCACCAACATTTTATGCTTATTTTTAACCAGATAATTGCTTCTTAACATTAAACCAGAACAGGCAAAGTGGCTGGTACCTATAATCCAGCACTTTGGGAGGCCGAGTCAGGGGGTTCACCTGAGCCCAGGAGTTCGAGACCAGACTGGTGAACATACCAAGACCCTGTCTCTAAAAAAGAAAAATACAAAAAATTAGCAGGGCACAGTGGCATATGCCTGTAGTCCAGGATTCTTGGGAGACTGAGGTGGGAAGGTCACTTGAGCCCAGGAGCTCCAGACCAGCCTGGGCAACATTGTGAGACTCCATCTCTACCAAAAAAAAAAAAAAGGATTAAGCCAGACTTAGTCCAGGAAGCTTCTGACTGGGACAAACATAAACTGGATGATCCACGGGGTTCTGGGGCTCCTCTGGGTCTCTCAAGGCCTCTCCGATACATACCTGGAATCTTGTCACCTGGTGCATAGGAAGACCTGCCAATGTGGATGGTGACGTGGTGAGTGTCCTGGGGCTGAGGCTGGGCTCGGATGTGCTTGGGCTGCATGTCCTCACAGGCCTTCATGCTGGCACCATGGGAAAAGGCAGACGAGCAGGAAGCCAGGCAGAGGGTGGTGCAAGCCCAGCCCACAAGCCCAGCCTGCATCCTCATCCTGCCCTCTCCTGTAACATGACAAACAGTAGCTTCAGTCCAGATGCTATTTAGAAAAACGACATGAAGTCTTCTTGGGATGTGGCTAACCTGAACCCCACACAGCCTCTGCACCTGAGATGCTTTTAGTGCAGCCTCCCAGGATTGCTAATGCTCAAGGCCAAGATCAACAAGAAACACCAGGCTATGGGAAGTGTTTCATTTCCAAACACCTTTTAAAAAGCTTCTATTCTTGTAATTTTCTCATAAGGCCAGACTTTTTTTTTTTTTTTAAAGAGAGGTTTTAATTAAAGAAATAAAAGCAGAAAATGTTTGTATCCTAGTGTGAACTCCTTACGAGCTGACTGGTACCCAAGGGCAGTGTGAGCTCTGATACATCTTTGCTGCAGTAGGCACTAAATATACCATATGGTCAGGCGGCATGGCATGGGGGCGCTGGGCTGAACGTCTTATCTCTGTTACAACTGAAAATTACCAAGTTAAGTGCTACAAAACATCTGCCAACTATCAATTATTTAGAGGTGACTGTTAAGTTGGCAATGCTTTGAAATCTCTTCGCCCTTACCTTGGCTGTTTTTAGCTATTTCACTACTTTTAGTAAAGAAGATAAGCAGAGAAAGAAATAATTTATTCTGTACCTTCTTAAACATACTGATAAAAATTTTGGCTCAGGAATAGAATACAATGATTGATTAAAATATTTTTGTTTGCCCGGGTAAAGTGGTTTGTGAGCCAAACACAAATCCCAGCACTTTGGGAGGCTGAGGCAGGCAGATCACAAGGTCAAGAGAGTGAGACCATCCTGGCCAACATGGTGAAACCCCATCTCTGCTAAAAATGCAAAAATTAGCTGGGTGCGGTGGCTCATGCCTGTAACCCAGCTACTCAGGGGGCTGAGGAAGGAGAATCGCTTGAACCCAGGAGGCAGTCGTTGCAGTGAGCCAAGATCATGCTGTTGCACTCTAGCCTCGTGACAGGGCAAGACTTCATCTCAAAAAAAAAAAAAAAAATTGTTTATTATCTCTAATTCCCAACAGGAAGAATTAAAATTTGGCAATGTAAAAGAAGTTGACAAAAATAAAATGAGAGATAGCAAAAAAGGCAGATGAAAATCTGCCTATATAAGTATTTAGGATTATCACAGGAATTTTTTTAACAGTTTTGTTTTTATTTTTTATAGTCCTGCACAAGGCATTTTAGAAGTTTGGCTAATATTTTCACCTAAGGAAATATTACTAGCCTTCCCCTCCAGTAAACTGGTTTTAAAAGGTAAAAGTAAAATCCTGAAAATGTAGTGAAACTAGCTATAAAGACCATAGACTAAGGAAACAGTCCATAAGCCAAATAGTCAAGTGTTCTCCACTGCCATTGTCTCTTCACACACCGCCCCCTTTTACATTCACAAGCTAAAAGAAGACAGGAATATGATCTACACTTCCAAGTTCTTAGACTTAAGAGTTCTTCAGACAGTGCCTTTCTTTTCTAAGTTTGTTTGCTATAAGGCACCAAAGTCACACATCTCCATACTACAAGGAACCATTGCTACAGCTTCTCAGACACATTAAGAGATAATCGAGATGAACTGTTAAAGCAAATTCTCAGTCAAGGGGGCTCAGGGTTCTTCCCATTTTTTTGCCCAAGGGCCACATAGAAATGCCCCTCGAGGGGTGGGGAGATAGGGAGGGATGACATTAGGAGAAATAACTAATGTAGGTGATGGGGGAATGGAGGCAGCAAACCACCATGGCACATGTATACCTATGTAACAATCCTGCAAGATCTGCATGTGTACCCCAGAACTTAAAGTATAATAAAAAAGAAAGAAAGAAAGAAAACGCCCCTCGGCTGCCAGGCACAGTGGTGTGCACCTATAGTTCCAGCTACTCAGGAGGCTGAGGCAGGAGGATCACTTGAATCCAGGAAGTTGAGGCTGCAGTGAGCTATTATCACATCACTACACTCCAACCTAGACAGCAGAGCAAGATCCTGTTTCTTAAAAGAAAAGAAGCAGGTTGGGCATGGTGGCTCACGCCTGTAATCCCAGAACTTTGGGAGGCCAGGGTGGGCGGATCACCTGAGGTCTGAGGTTCAAGACCAGCCTGGCCAACATCATGAAACCCTGTCTCTACTAAAAATGAAAATTAGCCAGGCATGGTGGTGTATGCCTGCAGTCCCAGCTACTTGGGAGATTGAGGCAGGGGAATGCCTCGAACCCGGGAGGTGAACGTTGCAGTGAGCCAAGATCGCACCACTGCACTCCAGCCCGGGCGACCAAGAGAGACTCTACAAAAAAAAAAAAAATACCAAAAAATAAAGAACATCAACATAATTAAGAAACTGCATCAACTAATGAGCAAAACAGCCAGCTAACATTAAATGACAGTATCAAACACACATATATTGTTATTAATTCTAAATTTAAATTGACTAAATCCCCCAATCCAAAGACACAGACAGGCAAAAAAAAGCCAAGACCCATTGGTATGCTACATCCAGATCCATTTCACATGCAAGGATACACAAAGACTCAAAACAAAGGGATGGAGAAAAATTTACCAACCAAATGGAGAGCTAAAATAAATAAATAGAAAGCAGGAGTTGCAATTTTTGCTGATAAAATAGATTTCAAAGCAACAAAGATCAAAAGAAGCAAAGAAGGATATTACATAATGATAAAAGGATCAATGTAACAAGAAGAGCTAAAGATCCTAAACATATATGCACCCAATACAGAAATACCCAGATATATAAGACTTATAAAGAGACTTGGACTCCCACACAATAATAGCGGGAGACTTCAACATCAATATTAGATAGATCAATGAGACAGAATGTTAACATCGATATTTAGGATTTGAACTCAGATCCGGAACAAGTAGCCTTAATTAACATTCATAGAACTCTCCACTTTAAATACACAAAATATACACTCTTATCAGTACTACATCACACGTATTTACAGGTTTAAATGAAATATTGGTTGGCTGCTTGTTAATTATTTTCTTCCCTCATTTTTTTTTTATGTCTCTATTATTAAACACAATTACAGGCATACCCAGTTTTAGACTGCATTCTAGCCTGGGCAATAAAGCAACACTGGTGTTCTCTCTCCCTCTTCCTCTTCCTCTTTCTTCTTTTCCTTTATTCTTTTTCTTTTTTTTTAATTCTTTTTCTTTCTTTCTCTCGTTCTTCCTCAAAAAAAAAAAAAAAAAAGAAGAAGAAGAAGAAGAAATGAAAATGCTCCTCAAGCCGTTGCTGATGGCAAGTGGTCTGCTTTCCAAAGGCAGATCAGACACAGGTGCCTACAACGGAAGGGGAGTGAGCTCCTCGTCTCACAGACTGACCACAGCTCCACCTCACACCCTCCTGCTGTAGGTTCCACTGTGTCTTCTTTCCCACCAGCACCTTGTCCACCTGAACCCTGAAAAACATCCACTTAGAGCTGAGCACGGTGGCTCACACCTGTAATCCTAGCACTTTGGGAGGCCGAGGCAGCAGGCTCACTTGAAGCCAGAAGTTCAAAACCAGCCTGCACATCATAGGGAGACCTGATCTCTACAAAAATTTAAAATAAATAAATAAAAAGAAGACACCCACTTACCTAGGAACATGCTTTCCTTCAGGCTTGATAGAATGGCTTCCCCCCTCAGAGTTGCAAACACATCCCCTAAACGAAAGTATTTTCTTCTCTTTTCAGTTTTTCCTCTAATGGGGAGAATAACAGCTGTTACCACTAATCCTCAGCATCTCCAGGAACTATCTCTCAGTGTCTAAATCCAGCCTAAATCGTATTAGTTTCTCCAAAACCACACACACACACTCACACATGCTTTACAGTCGCCTCATTATTCAAGCCTGTGTGAAGAACTAGAAGGAACTGGAACTGGTTTTGCACAGGACTAGCATTGACATCCTTGGCAGAAGCTGGATGCCTCCATCTTGATCTCTCTGCCAAGGGCAGAATGTTTGAATGAAACACATCTCAGCCTTCTTGGCTTCTTGAGTCAGTGTGAACTGAAGTTACTCTTGGTGAAGCAGAATTGACACGTTAACCCAAGAGCAATGTTTGATACAAAAAAATAATACATGGCATATACATCTCCCATATCAACTGCACTAAAGCTGGAGTTCACAGTTGCATGCATCCAAGACTCCACTGAGACACCTGATAACACCACAGAGCCTATAGATCAGTGGTCCTCAAAGTGTGGTCCCCAGCGTGCGGCCCCAGCATCACCTAGAAGCTTGCAACACTGACAATGAAGATAAAGAAAGAGGAATGGACTCAGGAGATCAGGTGGAGGTACTTAGCAGGATTTGGTGGCTGACTGAATGCAGGGTATCCAAGAGAGAATCCTAAGATTGATAGTGCAGGGTGATGTGGAGTAGGGGGCTCCAGAGAGAGCAAAGTTCTGACTGTTAGGCCTTGTCTGCACTCCAGAAAAACCTAAAGATATGAATGATTGAATAGGCGAGGTACTGGCTTAGAGACCAGGTTGCCACCCCTTCCCTTGCAAGTGTAGATGAGACTATCTATTCTATAAACACCAAGGGAAGTTGGGCTTCCTTGGCCTGGGACTCCAGTATTCCCCACATGCAGAACAAAATCAAACAAATTCAATCTGGTTTCGCCAAAGCCTCTATCCCACTAGGATAGAGGCAATCTCAACCTTCCACTGAGTCATGTGAAATTCTGGGAGGTCTAGCAATCGGGGTATGGGCCTTCCGTGGCTGCTGTTACGATAGTTTTCTGAGCTCATGTCCTCACTTGAAGGCTGTTACTTGGAAGGCTTCTAGGCAAAAAAGGCGCTCAGGTCTTTGCAAGGCTCTGGCCTGGGTGCTGAGAGCTCAGCCTTCCAGGTGCGCCCTGTGACTTTTCTCTGCTGAGGTTCTCCCCGCCCCCTCCACTGGGTCCTGACACAGGCCTCTGCTGCTGGCAGGAGAGTGGGTAACCTCTTCTCCACTCCCTTCCACTCCTGTCCCAGTCTTAGAGATAGAAGTGTCCCTCCTCTCCTTTTTTTTTTACCCTCACCTTGTTAACCTGGGCCCCCTGACATAATCCACCTACCTAGAGGTAGAGGGGTAATCCCCAACCCCCCTGCTTTGGCCCTGAAACACAAACTCCCCAGACATAGGGATTCCCAAAAGTCCCAACTACCAATTAGAATGAGGAGGGAGGTGCAAAGGTAGAGAGAGCATACCTACGTGGCTCAGTACATGATCCTGCCATTTGCTCATGTAATATATTTCTTGTAGGAAACCAAGAGGACACCTTATCCTAGATATGGCTTTATCCTGCCTGCCACACCCACAGCCTCTGCTGAGCCGGCACTTTTGAGACAAGGTCTCACTCCGTCATCCAGGCTGGAGTGCAGTGGTACAATCACGGCTCACAGCAGCCTCAACTCCCAGGCTCAGCTGATCGTCTAGCCTCAGCCTCCTGAGTAACCGGGACTACAGGCATGTGCCACCACTCCTGGCTAATTTTTTTTATGTTTTGTAGAGATGAAGTTTCACCATGTTGCCCAGGCTGGTGTCAAACTCCTGGCTGGGCTCAACCAATCCGCCTGCTTTTGCCTCCCAAAGGCCTGGGATTACAGGTGTGAGCCACTGCCTCCAGTCTAGTACTTTCATTCTACCCAATAATCCTCTCCTTCATTCTCCCTTTTAAAGAACAATACAGTCAAACAGGATTTTTAAGCTAATTAATATTTGAATGCTTAGTATTTGTAAAGCAACTTGCAAGAGAATCTGCTGATAAAGTATTGGCAGGATCTTCTCCCTAGGAGCTGACCTTTTACTTGGGGTGAGGTAGCAAGATATAGAAGAAGGAGCTTTGAAGTCAGACAGCAAACTAGTTACATGACCTTGGAAAGTTAATGCTGATGAGCCTCAGTTTGCCATCTGCAAAATGGGGAGATTATTAGATTTCTCACAAGATGCTGTAAGCACTAGATGCTCTAGCAGTGATGCACAGCAGTAAACAAAGTCTATGATGAGAAGAGAGATAAAAGTCAGGTTACCAGAGTCTGGGACCAGGATATTTCAAGTACAATCAGGAAAATATGGTTGATTTTAAAGGTTACGTGGAGTTTAGATAGATGGAGATGGATAACAGGGCATTCAAAGCAGGAGAGAGAGCTTGAACAGAGGTGTGAACACTAGCTATGTTTGTTGTAATTATCTAGACATAAAATGAGGCCCATTTGACATGGGATAGTGGGGACTGAGATGTTGAGAGAATAAATGGAAGTAAGACTTGGAGACTGCTTGCATGGAGGCAAAGGAGGAGTCAAAAAAATGGGCATTTAGGGAGCCTGGACAAACACTATAATCTATGTCCAAAAGAGGGGAGTTGGTGGCATTCAATTTTAGATATGCTGGAAATGTACTCTGAGCATTCATTCATTCCTTCAGCTAACCTTTATTAAATGCCTCCTAAGTGCAGGCCATGTGCTCTGGGCAGGGAGGAGTCTGGGCAGGGCTGGTAATGGAGACTAGTGACTCAGCAGATAATTACAGAACAATGAGATGAATGATTAGAGAGATATGGTCGTGTATTATTATAGCAGGACAGGAAAAGCATTACCTCTTTTTCCCTTTTCAAAGCTTAAACATTCATATCTTGTGACTGCATGCAAAAAATGAGCTTCAAAGATTGGTATTGAATAACTCTGGGGATGCCTATTATGCATATATAAATGTTTTATAGTATCTTTTTAGGACCCTACACCCTTTATCCTGATGTAGGCACATGTACGCCACCCTCAATTGCAACTGATCAGCTGTAAGTATGCCATCTTACCTACTGACCTAGTTCTAAATCCCTGGGGGGATAGGAATTGTCTCAAAATTGCCAAGCTCAGATGCATAGTACAGCACTATGCACATCATAAGTTATTTGTGAAATAATTTAGCATAGGCCTACCGTAAAGAAGACAAAGGTACATGGATGGATGTCTCTGTTCAGAACTCTATGTGTTCCACTTATTTTAATGCATCCTTCTTCCAACCTTTCCAAGGATAACAGATCCCATGTATTGAACTCTTACCATATGTCAGGCACACAGCTAATGTTGAACAAGTATGAACTCACTTAATCCTCACAATGATCCTATAAAATATGTTCTAATTCCATTCCCACTTTACAGATGAGAAAACTAAGGCACAGAAAGATTAAAGCAACTTGTTTGAAGTCACTGCCCATGAACGGAGGAGCTAAGTTTCAAACCCCTGCAGAGTAGTTCTGAAGCCTGTGCCCCTAACCTCTAAGCTGTTACAATGGCCATTGTACAGTCATGAACTTGGAAACACAGAGAAAGAGTGATGTGGGATGGTTCTGAAAAGCTACTTAAGGATGAGAGACAAGACTTTGGTTCCCTGCTTCTCTGACGGGGACAGAATTTGGAGGGCCACTCTAAGTACGAAATCTAGCCGGACCTTTCTTTCTCTGCAGACCTCACATCCTAGCCCTGCAAACATACCAGAAGCAGGCAAACTGATTTTGGGACCCACTTACTTCAAAGCAAGAAGGTAAAAGTCATTGCAGGGACTTCAGGAGTCCTCAATACTGAACAATGTCAAATGTTTGTCCTTCCTTACAGCCGTGGCGGGTTTTCCCAAATTAAAGAACACTTTAAAATTGTGAGAATATATTTTCTTTTCTTCCTTCTCTCTCTTTTTAAAAGTAAAGAATGCAGCATCATGGTTGAGTATCTAAATGTCATCCTTTATTTTCTCACCAACCACACTGCCCTTTGATCGCCCAGCACAGAAGCAGTCACAACAAGCAGGGTTTACTCTCCTCTAAAGAGGCAGTCCGAACCTCTTATCCACCCTGCAGTAAGAAGCAGCTAATTGTCTGGTTAGCCCCACTCTCCCTTGTCAATGGGGAAATACTAAAATCTTTAAATGAGAAAGTCCTTCATCAAAATTTTTAATTTTTTATTTTAAAACATTTTTTCAAGGCACCTGTAAATATCAAACTCCGAAAGTGTTTCTCTGGTTCACATTTGTGGACCATTTCTGCGGACCAATTCCTTCTTTTGCTTTAAGACTCAGCTCCAGAGATGGATCCACATTTCCCTCAAACCAGCTGCAGGTCTGCCATCACAGTCCTTTCTTCTACTAAACAGGCAGCAAAAACTGACAGGCCTCCTCCCCACCTCCTGAGAAACAGTAATAGAGTCAACCTCTCGGGCAGCACCCCAAAGCCACAAAACGTTACACAGGGCATTTAACGCTAGGTTCAGAGCCAGCTCTCCTGGGAGCAAACTGTCCGCTGACCCCGAATCCCAGGAGACCCTTAGCACACTGTCACATATGAGGGTGACCAGCCCCAGCGTCATGAGTTTGGGGCATCTCAGGAAATTTCATCATTCATTTCCAACCATCCAGCAAGCAGTCTAGAAAAGCTGGAAGTAGAAATATCAGATTTCCCAATTCTCCTTCAGTACTTAACAATTTCTTCCCATATAAATACAGCAATGTGAGCTAAATCCACATGGCAATAGATCCCTCAAGAATTTAACAGACGGTCTACCGTAGGCCAAGCCAATAAGACTTCTTTAACACCAACTTTTCACTAAACCCCGTGCTGACTGGTTTCCTTATCTCACAAGATGGGAAGGCAGCAACGATTAGCATCAGTTTTACTCTTTCCACCAAAGCACTTGCACTTTCCCCCACAAAGCCCAATTCACACATCTCTGATGGAAGACTCTATAGGTAAGCAGAAAATACTACTTGAAATAGGTTAAGTTTATGCAAACTTCAGATATGATAGTTCTTAGTATATTTTGCTTTTATTGTTTTTAATTTTTACTTTAGGTTTGGGGGTACATGTACAGGTTTGTTACATAGGTAAACTCGTGTTATGGGGGTTTGCTATAGATTATTTCATCACCCAGGTATTAAGTCTAGTACCCAATAGTTATTTTTTTCTGCTCCGCTCCCTTCCCCTACCCTCTACCCTCAAATAGGCCCCAGCATCTGCCGCTGCTGTCTTTATGTCCATGAGAACCTGATGTCTATCTAGCTCACACTAATACATGATAACATGCAGTATTTTATTTTCTGTTCCTGTGTTCCTTTGCTAAGGATAACAGCCTCCAGCTCCTAATATCCAGCATCTATAAGGAACCTAAGCAAATTTACAAGAGAAAAACAAATAACCCCATTAAAAAGTGGGCAAAGGACATGAACAGACACTTCAAAAGAAGACATACATGCAGCCAACAAGCATATATTTTGCTTTTCTATGTCATGTGCATAGAAATAGCACAAATTTGAAATATAAACAAGATACAAAATAGTCCCAAGTAGGATTTACTTTTTACAGCCAAATTCTTTAAACTTATATGTAGTATATAAATACATCATTTTTAAAAAGCATTTACCACCCGTGATAGTTAATTTTACGTGCCAACAGAAACCAGATAGCTGGCTAAACATTATCTCTGCATCTGTCTGTGAGGGTGTTTTTGGAGGAGATCAGCATTTGAGTTGATGGGCTGAGTAGATGGTGCTCCCCTGTGTGAGTGGGCCTCATTCAGTCCACTGAGGACCTGCTTAGAACAAAAAGGCTGAGAACAGTTGAATTCACCCTCCAACTGTCAAGCTGAAGCATTGAGCTTCACCTGCCCTCAGAGGTTCTGATTCTCAGGCCTTAGCACTCAAACTGGAATCTACACCGCTGACTCTTGGACTCTCAAGACTTCAAATGACACCCTGGCTTTCCTGGGTCTCTGGCTTAGATAGAGCAGATCATGGGACTTCTCATCTTCCATGATCATGTGAACCAATACCTTATAATTGATCTCCTTCCCTATATCTATACAGGCACACCTCAGAGATACAGCAAGTTTGGTTGGGTCCTGATCACCACAATAAAGCAAATGTCATAATAAAGCGAGTAACGCCATATTTTTGGCTTTCCAGTTTGTATAAAAGTTATATTTACACTATACTCAGTCTTTAAAGTGTGTAATAACATGATGTCTAAGAAAACAATGTACATACCTTAATATAAAAATACTTCATTGCCAAATAATACTAATGATCATCTGAGCCTTCAGGGAGTTCTGATATTTTTGCTGGTGGAGGGTCTTGCCTTGATGCCGATGGCTGCTGACTGATCAGAGTAGTGGTTGCTGAAAGCTGAGATTGTTGTGGCAATTTCTTAAAATAAGTCAACAATAAAATGTGCCACATTGATTGACTCTTCCTTTCCTAAAAGATTTCTCTATAGCATGCAATGCTGTTTGATAGCATTTTACCCACAGCAGAACTTTTCAAAATCGGGGTCAGTCCTCTCAGTCTCTGCCTCTGCTTTATCGATTAACTTTTCGTAATATTCTAAAGCCGTGGATGTCATTTCAACAATGCTCACAGCAGATTCCATGTCATAAAACCATTTTCTTTGTTCATCCCTAAGAAGCAACTCCTCATCCGTTAGAGTTTTATCATGAGATTGCAGCAATTCAGTTACATCTTCAGACTCCACTTCTAATTTTAGTTCTTTTGCTATTTCTACCACATCTGCAATGACTTCCTCCAGTAAAGTCTTGAACCCCTCAAAATCATCCATGACAGAATCAAATTCTTCCAAACTCCTGTAATTGTTGATATTTTGACCTCCTTCCATGAATCATTAATGTTCTTAATGGTATCTAAAATAGCGAATTTTTTCTAGAAGGTTTTCAATTTACTTTGCCCAGATTCATAAAAAAATCACTATCTATGGCAGCAATAGTGTTATAAAATTTATTTCTTAAATGATAAGATTTGAAAGTAGAAATTATTCCTTGATCCACGGGCCACAGAAGGGATGCTGTATTAGCAGGCATGAGAACATTAATCTCCTTGTATATCTTCATCAGAGCTCTTGGATGACTGAGTGCATTGTCAATGAGCAGCAATATTTTGGTAGAAATTTTTTTTGAGCAGTTGGTCTCAACAGTGAGCTAAAATATTTAGTAAACCATACTGTAAACAGGAGTGCTGGCATGAAGGCTTTATTGTTCCATTATAGAGCACAGGCAGGGTAGATTTAGCATGATTCTTAAGGGCCCTAGGATTTTCAAATGATAAATGAGCACTGACTTTAACTTAAAGTCATAAGCCACATTAGCCCTAACAAGAGAGTTAGCCTGCCTTTTGAAGCTTTGAAGCCAGGTATTGACTTCTCCTCTCTAGCTATGAAAGTCCTAGGTGGCATCTTTCTCCAATAGAAGGCTATTTTGTCTACACTGAAAACCTGTTGTTCAGTGGAACCACCTTCATCAATTATCTTTTAGATCTCCTGGGTAACTTGTTGCAGCTTCTGTATCAGCACTTTCTGCTTCACCTTGTGCTTTTAGTTATGGAGATGGCTCTTCCTTCCTTAGCCTTCATGAACCAACCTCTGCTAGCTTCAAATTTTTCTTCTGTAGCTTCCTCACCTCTTTCAGCCTTCATGGAATTGAAGAGTGTTAGGCATTTCTCTGGAGTAGGCTTTGGATTAGGAGAATGCTGTGGTCTGATCTTCTATCCAGACCACTAAAACTTTCTCCATATGAGCAATAAGACTGTTTTGATTTCTTATCATTCATGTGTCCACTGGAGTAGCACTTTTAATTTTCTTTAAGAACTTTTCCTTTGCATTCAAAACTTGGTTAACCATCTGGTGCATGCGGCCTAGCTTTTAGTCTATCTCAATTTTCAACATGCCTGCCTCACTAAGCTCAATCATTTCTAGATTTAAAGTAAGAGTCCTTTGATTCCTCCTTTCAGTTGATCACTTAAATACCATTGTTGTGTTACTAGTTGGCCTAATCTCGATATTCTTGTGTCTCAGGGAATAGGGAGGCCCAAGGACAGGGAGAGAGATGGGGGCATGGCTGGCTGACAGAGCAGTCAGAACAGATACATTTATGAAGTTTGCCACTCGACATGAGTGCAGTTCATGGCGCACCAAGAGAATTACAATAGTCACAACAAAGATCACTGATTAGAGATCATCATAACAGAAATGATAATAATGAAAAAGTTTGAAATATTGTGAGAATTACCAAAATGTGACACAAAGATACAAAGTGAACACATGCTATTGGAAAACTGTCACTCATAGACTTGCTCAACACACAGTTGCTACAAACCATCAATTTGTAAAATACACATTTGCAAATCACAATAAAAGGAGGTACACCTCTCTCTCTCTCTCTCTCTCTCTTTCTCTCTCTCTCCCTCTCTCCATCTATACAGTAGTTCCCCCTTATTGGAGGTGGATATATTCCATGACCCTTACTGGATACCTGAAACCACAGATTGTACCAAACCTGATTGCCATCATTTAGAACGTTTCTGTTCACATCTTCTATCCACAAATTGAATATCTTTTTCATCTTAATTAAGCACTTATCATGTACTGTGACCACAACTTTTATAGTCTGACATATGAAAGCAAAACTAGCATGAATTTCTTTTTTCTTCTGCACAATTTTACAGATAGATTTATTCTTATCTTAGAAACCTCAGTATATGATTTTTTTTTTTTTAGTTTCCTTAGTAAATTGAAAATTTTCATCTTTTCACTTAAAGGAAGCACTTTACAGCTTCTCTTTGGCATGTTTGAATTGCCAGCATCACTACTCTTGGGCTTTGGGGCCATTATGAGATCAAATAGGGGTTCCTTGAACACAAGCACTGCAATACTGCGACAATGGAGCTGATAATTGAGATGGCTACCAAGTGACTGATGGGCAGACAGTGTCTATGGTGTGAAAGCGCTGGACAAACGGATGACTCACCAGGTGGGATAGAGTGGGACAGCATGAGATTTCACCATGCTTAGAACAGGGCAAAATTTAAAGCCTATGAAGTGTTTATCTCTGGAATTTCCCATGTATTATTTTCGAACCATGGCAGATAGAGATAGCTAAAACCACAAAGAAACCACAGATACGAAGGGAGTGCTGTATTTCTTGATATAGCCGTATCTATATCTATATCTATCTCCTGTTGGTTTTGTTTCCTGGAGAACCCTTATTATCATGTGTTGTTATTTTATTTTTACTAGATTTTAGAAGTGGCTTAGACCTATTAAAAATGGACCATTGGCCCATACTCTGAGCTTCCTGACAGATAAGTAAACAGTAAAAATAATCAGCTGTCTTTCTTACCTTTAGTGACCATATAAAGAAAAATTGGCTAAAATGACATACAAACAACTAGATGCATTCTAAACTGGCTGCAGAACATCCCCTACAGGATGCTGTCAGCTGCATCGCCAGGACAGGAGTTCCCTGTGGCCTCCCTCCAGCACTGTGTGAGAAAGGTGTGGTGGGCATGCAACTCTGGCCTGTGGGTGACCAGCCGCTGGGAGGGGCAGGCAGATGACTGCAGGACAGAATCATGATGAAAAATGATCTTGACAGCCCAGAGCAATGAGCTGAATCTAACAAGATGAAATTAAACAAGGACAAATGTTAAGTGCTTTTCTTAGGTCAGAAAAAACCAATGGCTTAAACCCAGGATGGAGGAGACAGGGCTTACAAGCAGGCACTTAAAAAAACTTTAGGGTTTTAAGCTGAAAATATGCCACTAAAAACAGAATGAAAAAAGGTTTTGGGGGTAATTTTGTCTCCTGAACAAGGGATATAATTGTTCCATTATACTTTGAGATTGCTAGTCTACATTTGAAATTAGATCCTGAATACTCTACTTTATTTCTATGGAAGATAGGATATATGCCAACATTAAACATAATTTTTGAAAAAGCAAAGTAATCATCTATAAGCCTCTTCACCTAACACAGCTCCTCTCATTGTGTGCATGTCATTTTTCATGTTGCATGCTGTACTTTAACATTAATATATAGTTGAAAATAGAATAAGTGTACAAAATTGGACTGTATTTAGAAGAGAGTGACCACGGTGGTATATGGGCTCCAAAATTATGCATTTTTGAAGAGCAGCTGAGCCAACAGGGAGTTTCACCTTGAGGAGAGAAGATTTCTAATAGGTTCCTAAAATATCTGAAGGGTTGACAACAAAAGATTAGGTTTGTTTAAGGTACACTTAAGGGTTATAAAGAAGAGCATTTGTCAAATCTATTCAGAGTTTTTAATATATTTTCTCTTTTAAAAATAAATTGTATCCTCATAAAAGGTATGGAAAATATTATTGATCTGTTATTAAAAAATATTGCCATTTTTACAGATAAGAAACATTTTGGATTAAAGAGGTAAAATGATTTGAGCAAGAGCTTATGACCAGTATGTGGCAGGGCTGAGACACAAACCAAGGTGCTCAAGCTACAGTGAGACAAACTTAACTTCACTATTAAAAGAAAAATATCTTCCTATGAGCCAGATGTATACAAAGACAAAAAAAGATGCCCCCAGATCTCCCTGTAGACAGTATCTGTAAATGAGGCAATGAAAGAAAGGTATTTGAGCGTTGCCCATAGCAGTGGATTTCAAATTTTTCAACCTATAGTAGAAAACGTTTATCAGCCCCAAGTGCACCCACACCAAGAATAAAATGGAAACACATTTGACACAATAATGCTAAATGCTATAAATGGTGTACATTGATTTTTTTCATTTTTAATGATGACCTTTAACCACTAAACTGATTTCATTTCCTATGCCATATTATGCAGACTGAAAAACATTGAACTAGAAAACTACTTAGTAGGACTTCTTGGGTGGGCTAGAAGACCAAAAATTTCTTCCAACAATGAGATTTAATAATTCTGAGTCTCTCCAAACTGTGCTATATAGCTTTTTTAAAACAAATCCTAAATTGAAATGCCTTTTGTCTCCAGCTTATTGCTTTCATTCTCTTATCCTAGCTTATTGAATTTTTTACTCTCGATTCTGTTATTCCTAGTATTATCCATCCTTCCCTGTACTACCTAATGTGAAAAATCTTTGATTCCTTTACCTGAGGAATTGATGAAAATATTAAACTCATACAACCGAGTACAGGAGGTTGTGACCCATTTTAAGTTTTGTTGCCCACATGGCTGTGTTTATGTGCACTGCCTTTCCTTTTCCAAGCAGTTATAAAACCTCCAGTCATACTAACAACTACTCTATTATATTTTTGTCCATATAGTTGAGAAATTTTGTTCAGAGTGTTGCTAAGATTAAGTGAAGCCATACTATGACATAGGGTGGTTGGTTCTGAGGATTAAATGAGACAATATATACTGAGTGTTGCAGACATATAGCACATGGAACAAAGAAGCTGCTCAGTAGTTGTTACCCAGGACGATGATGTTACAATCACAATATTCTTCTAGTTTAGTAATGTAGAAGGTATAGGTTCTACATATCTTAATAGGTATAGTTTCTAGACCTATTAAAATATTCTGTAGTCTTCATATGTCTTCTTCAAGTGAGCCCATAGGCTCTTAAAAGCCACAACTTTTTTACTACATCTTTTTCTACTTCTCTTGAGTATTCAAGGTTTTTGCATCAAGGTTACTTGTCTGTTGTTTCCAAACCTTTTCTTCCTTTTTAAAACCAGGGCATTTATTTGCTCACATCTCGTTTTCCTCAATGGCTCACAGGCTTCTAACAGTGTTTCCTGTGTCACCTGACAACATGACAAAAACCCGTCTCTACTAAAAATACAAAAAATTAGCTGGGTGTGGTGGTGTGCACCTGTAGTCACAGATACTCAAGAAGCTGAACCTGTATTCCCAGCACTTTGGGAGGCCGAGGTGGGCGGATCACGAGGTCAAGAGATCGAGAGTGAAACCCTGTCTCTACTAAAAAATACAAAAATTAGCCGGGCATGGTGGTGTGCTCCTGCAGTCTCAGTTACTCAGGAGGCTGAGGTGGGAGGATCACTTGAGGCCAGAAGATTGAGGCTGCAGTGAGGCCAAACCACTGCACTCCAGCCTGGGTGACAGAGCAAAATCCTGTCCCCACCCAACTCCCCCCAAAAAAATCTCTACCTGATGATCATTCAACCTGGTTTTCCTTTCAGTTAAATTCACTTCTCTGAAACAGGATAACAGGTTCATTCAGGAAAACAGTTCTAATAACGAGAAGCAGTATTATCTATTTTCTCTCAACCTCTCACCAATCTATTTTAAATAGAGCTTTCCCTTTTTTCTGGAAATGCAAACACAATACATTCTGATCAAGGTTTGCTATATCTCTTTGACATCCTGCGTTTTTCCCTCACAGTACTTAAAGTGATCAGTTCGATGAAAAGTTTCAAAAAGTTTTAAGATTTTATACTACACTGAAAATGATAAGGAGAATAGGAAAATAGAAATTGCAAGTAAACTTGTCACAGAAAAATATATTTAACACAAAATGCGCAATGTGACCTGGTTGAATTTTAAATGATTGTATGGCGATTTTAAGCAATGTGTGCTCAAGGTTGGGGGCAGAGTGGTTTTGGGGTATGGGCTGTGCTCAAGGAACGGGGCCTGGGAAAGTCCTAAGTACACATAATGACAATTAGGGATAAACAGAAGGGGGCCAAGTGACACAGCAAATCTCACGTGAGAAAAGACATTACTTCAGTCTTAGGGCCGGGCATGGTGGCTCATGCCTGTAATCTCAGCACTTTCGGGGGCTGAGGGCAGGCCGATCACCTGAGGTCAGGGGTTCAAGAACAGCCTGGTCAACATGGTGAAACACTCTATTAAAAATACAAAAAGTAACTCCAGCTACTGGGGAGGCTGAGGCAGGAGAATTGCTTGAACCCAGGAGGTGAAAGTTGCAGTGAGCTAAGATTGTGCCTCTGGACCTGAACCTAGGCCACAGAGTGAGACTCTGTCTCAAAAATTAAAAATAAACATAAATTACTTCAGTCTTCAACATCCGAGCTAATGAGCCACTGACAAAAGAACCCTAGATTTAGTCAGCGTTGGCCGGGGAGGGACAGTCGATTCAGATGCATACACAGCCTGTCTCCACTTCTCTCCTACAGACCTACTGGGTCTGATGATGCACAGCTTCTAACATGAAGGCCCAGCAAAGCGCTGCTGGGAAACAGCCTGTTGAGTAGTAATTAGGATTAGAGAAACTCCAGGGAAGAAAAAACAAATTCTAACCGACTGTCATCTCAAAAACTGCTAGTCTCTGCAAACAGTGCCTGCAGACGCAAACTAAGGAGCAGTTTTCTACCTTGGCCCTGTGTGTAAAGGGCTGTTGGCCAACTATTGATCTTTCCTGTCACACTCAAGCCAGGTGATAACAAATCACTGTCAGCAACATCATCTTCGAATGTAGAGGACAGCAGTCTCTGTGCACATCTTGAGATCTTCTTCAATCAACTACTAGGAGGATGAATTAGAGAAGAGGATATTGATTTATTGATTAAATGCATGCTAGAAGAAGAAATTGACAGAGCCCACACCTGCGCACTGGATCAACTAGCAGAGGGAATTGTTACTGTCGCTGCAGTGACTCCCCAAGTGACCCTGGGCAAGTCATTTAACCTCTTCACTTCAGGTTTCCTCATGTGGAAAAGGGGACTACCTTGTTCAGTGACCAACAAGGGGAGCATGTGAGGATTAGCTGTTTGCTAATAAAACCAAGGTGGAGGTCTGATCTTCATGAGGCTCCTCTACTGCACTCCCAGAGTGGGAAAATCGTCTCAGAAATCTTTCTGTCTATGCCAGTGTCAGGGAGACAAGGAACAGGGTGTGAAGCAGGCTCTGCCAAGAATATCACAATTAGGAAAAGGACAAAAGCAAACTGGAGATCAGGCCCTGTTGATGGGACATCTTTAAACAAGACAGGAGCACACTCACTTTCTCAGGAGAAAGATACTTGTAAAGGGTTTTGAATATGCTGAAAGGGAGAGCCACGAAAACTCACTGTATCGAAAGTGGTAAGGGAGTTTTAGCTGTAACATGCCTGTGCCTTTCAGACACATTTTACATGCGGCAAGTTCTGAAGTATACTAAAGACTCCCTGATCATCTCCTCACAGTATGTAGATGGAACACATTTGGTTGGCTTGAGACAAAATTACCTGGTCTAAGGAAAGATTGTTCTTACCTTCTGCATTTTCTTTTAAATATAGAAATATAGTAATTGGGAAATTTTAAGTTAACTTGCAGCAACAAAACCAAACCAAAACAATGTATTCAAACTCAGCTTCTGAAACCATGAAGAAACCAGTTACTATTCTCTTTGGAATCTAATGAAAAATAGACTAAGACACCAGGAGCACAGGTCCCTCAACCCAAGTCTTAACAAAGAAAGAATTCTTTTTTCAATGCAGTAAAAATCACACCAAGGCTTTATACTTATGAATGCTTTACTAATGATTATCAAGAAAATGTATAATGCAAAGGATAGGGTTAACATATCATGATAGTTATCTTCATATATCAACTTGGCTAGGCCATGGTACCCAGATATTTGGTCAAACATTATTCTAGATGTTGCTATGAAGACTTTTTTAAAAAAATGAGATTAACATTTCAAGAAGTAGACCTATTTACCCTCCAAAATGTGGGTGGGCCTCATCCAATCAGTTGAAGGCATTAATAGGAAAACACTGACTTCCTTGGAGGAAGAGAATTCTTCCAGCAGCCAGCCTTCAGACTTGAACGACAACTCTTGCCTGGGTCTCCAGCCTGCCAGCCTACCCCATAGATTTTGAACTTGCCTCTACAGTTGTGGGAGCCAAGTCCTTAAATCTCTCTATACATTCTACTGGTCATTTCTCTGGAGGAACCGTGACTAATACACATAATGTAGTAGGTTATTACTACTTCTCACCAGTATTTCTGGCTGTCTCTCCCCGGTCCATGAAAGGATTACACTTTCCTGAAAACTTAAAGTAAGCCCTGACTGTGTAACTTGCTTTGCCTAATAATAGGGTAGAAGTGACACTAACTTTAAACAACAGGTTTTAGGAGCCAGGGAGTGATTCTTTATGCTCCACCCCTGCGGCAGCAGGTGCTGAGTCCTCAGGTTGAGATGGAAACATAAGGTGCCGTCTCCCTCAGCCTGGGCCCCCAGGTGACTGCAATCAGCAGAGTCCCACCTATTTGCCCTGTGCACGTGGAGCATGAGCAAGATCATTAGTTGTTTCAAACCACTGAGATTTCAGAGTTGCGACCAACACACTACTGTGGGTGGGGTATAGGGAGCCCTGAATCCTAGCAACATCCACTCAACTGTACGTTTTGCAAATTTTTAATTTTTTCATTTTTCCAAGTTGAAGAAAACATCTAGTTGATATAAACACTAGTGACTTGAAATACCACATGCACATGATAGTAACAAAAATGCCTCTCTAAAATGTGAACATTTCATAAATTGACCTCTCCTTTAATCCAAATTATTGGTATAATATATTGCCAAACCCACCAGCATCCATTCCATTATAAAACTTGGAATAAATGAAGCCCATGTGAATTTGAACATTTGTGTAACCTAGGCATTGAAAACTAGTCTATCCCAACTGTTTCAGAGTTTGATATTTCATGAAGTTCCTAGAATATCCCTCTGCCTTTCTATCTGTTGTAACTCCCAAATTACTATTGAAGAAAATCCTTCACTGCTGCAGATCAATCAAAACAGGTCTTCAAATAAAAAGCATCCAACATGATAGTTCAGTTAAACCACACAAAAGCTGGCTTTTGCCAGGGAGAGGAAAAAGACAAAGTATAACGACAGGAGGCTGAACTACAAGGGCCTGTGGGTAAATAGGGCATAGTTACGTTCAGATTTCAAAATTATCCAGTCCTGAGTTTATTTGGAATTTCAAGACACAAAAATACAGTTGAGATGCTCAAATCTATCTAAAACGTCCAGATTTTTAAAAGAATTCTAACAATTTTGGCTCAATTTTTTTTTTTTTAAAAAAAGGATGGAGAGCACCACTTTCCCCCATAAATACCCAAACCCACAAACTCAGTATGGAAGGTGTGAACAATGTTGTATTTCCTTTTTTTACCTACCCCCCTCCCCATAAGGTATAGCACAGCGCCTGTCTACAGCTGTCATTCAATAAATGCTAAATAGATTTCTGCCGCCACATTCTCAAATCCCCACCCCCTGGCCACCTCCTGTATCTTTTAAAAGAGAGACATAACAGGTATCAGAGAGGGCTGTCTCCACAGTCCTGTCACACACGGCACATACCTCTCTCACCGTCCACTCTTGCATTCTCACCCCCACTCTGGCTAACTGAACTTTAACAGTGAGTCTAAGTTAGTCGGTCAACAACAGATGGCTATAGTGCTGTGTACTGGTGGTACAACAGACAGCGGCGACTGGAATTAAGGTAGTTGCTGGATATTCAGACCCCAGAGAGGTCAGAACTAACCCTGCCACTCTTAGGTGGTGTCTATCTCCACAATGGTTGGGGGCAACCTTAGCAAAGACAGGCAGAGGCACGCCACTGAGCACACAGCCTTCTGAAAGCAGGTCAGTGGGGAGAAAAACCTGCAGTTTGTCTTCGTTTCACCAACAATTTACTTGGAGAAAAAAAATAACAGTTAATGCAGTTGGGCCGTGGGGAACAGCAAGGCCTCAGCCTGGGCTGGGATTTGCCTCCAAATACAAGAGCTAGTCAATACTCCGGAGGATCATCTGCTCAGAGGACAAAGGTCAGTACAATAATGGGTGTGTCTGCCCACAGTAAGGGATCTTTGGCTATACTGAGGTCACCCGTGTCAGTGATTATCAAAGGCAATTTTTCCCCCTAGAGGTTGCTTCTATTGTTAGATTATTATAGCCTCCAGGGTGATAAGCCTTACACACCACGTCCAATGCTGCTGCACTTTTAGACCTTAAGGAAACCCTGTAAGCATTTGTTACTATTATTAATTAAGCATAATTAAGCACTCCTGGCATGCATTCCATATTGCCTTGCGCAGAAAGCTTCAGATGTAAACGATCTTTCAATAACATTCCCTTCCTGAATGCTGAGATGAGAACATGAAAATCATACCACATGTCTGCCATCTGTATTTGTACTTGTCAACAGCTCTGTTTTGGGATAAACAGTTTTGAAATAAGAATCAATCCAACTTGTTGGAAGATTAGCCAAGGAATAGCTCAAAGACCAAATCAGAACGTGAAGTCAGATAGTCTGAAAATCAAGCACAATTTTGTTTCTCACTAAACATTCTGTTTTGTCACAGCCCAAGAGAAAGAGCGTGGCAGCCAGGGTTTGGGGGCACAGAGACAGGGAAAATGTATGTACTCAAGTCAAAAATTCTTCAACCTAGAACAAATGTCTTTGCTACAATACAGCTAGAAATCATTCACTGACCCTTAGGAGACTACAGAAAAGAAGAAGGTATTTTTAGCATTTACACTTTGTTTCACGGTTCTACTATGTGAAGGTATACACAGGCGACAACTTGCATGGGTCCAAGTGCATAATACAGTCCGTTATTACCATAAAAATGGCAGTATTTCCCAAAATCGATCTTGATTAAAAGTAGTTCCATGGTTGAAAACAGACTCCACTGTAGAGCTATTAAACTAGAGAGATGGCAAGGGGAAAATAAAGACTTTTATACCAAAAGCGAGGTCAGGGAAGAAGAAAAAATAGGATGCTACAGATTGTTGGGAGACTACAGTGGAATTGCTTTTAGAGGTGGCTGATGTAAGTGAACGAAGGGACACGATAACCTGCAGCCCCACATATTCTACAAAACAAATGAGAACATGTATCCTCCACTTGGAGGGCTATCCACTTTCTCCTTAAAGGAACTCATTTATAAAAGAGCAAATTGGTGATCTGTATTCACAGACTGGACCCTTTCCAAGCCCCTGTCAAGAAGTGATAAATTATTGAAGCATAGCATAAAGTGTTTTATTTTTTATGTGCACACGGTAAAACCCTGTGAAATGTTTCTGTTCACCTTTCCCAAGTTATTAATTAAAAAATAATTGTTTCCAATTACTCTCTGATCTTTAAAATAAACCAAGACAAAACACTACATACACCTCTCCAAAATCAGCACTACCCCTTCCCTCCCTCCTTGATCCTGCCCCTACATCCTTCAACCCGGCAGTTGTTTTAAATCACACCACCAGCTCCAGAAACAGGAATGCTATTTAGACTGGGGAGGGAGAGAAGAGGAAGACCAATACAACATTCACACAACTGTCTGGTGTTCATTCAACCACAGTGCCCAGATATATTTGTTGTTCCTAGAGACAGCATAAAACTGTTTGGAGAATAAAGCAGGGTTGTGGAAAGCTCATTAATAAATTGTGAAAACCCTCTCAGCAGGAATCACATCATTGGAGGAGCTGACTTGTGCCAAGCAACATAAAGCCTGGTGTTCTGCTCCTGGACAACGTCACACGCAAACACAGCTGATTTTTGAGACAGGGCTCTCTAAAGCCACTTGCTAAGCAAGTTAGGAAAAATTATTTCCCAATCTCAGTTCCACAATTAGAACCTGAATTAGTTTATAAACTCCAGGCTTTGGTTTAATCCGACTGCAAGAGATGTACAGGAATGGTCTCTCCCAAACTGTGTTCATAAACTGAGAGAATAACATTGATGCCAATGTTCCTGAAAGGGAGCAGGTAAATCTAAAAAGTCTAACTGCATAGGAGTCGCAGGGGGACTGCTGACAGGAGTCTAACTGAAATCTTGCTAATCTTTAGGATTTCTCCGGCACCTCGATTCCAATCCCACTCATGTGAAAGTGCCCCTCTTAGCTCCCCAATTCTGTTTCTATTTAAGGTGACTAAATCAGTGGCTGAACATCTGACCTTGTGGCCCCTTTTTGTGCTTCAGACTGAAACTGGATGCCTTTGTAGAACATATTCACCCAAGGATTTTGTATGAACAGAGAAAGATGCAATAAAGGAGGATACCTCTAAAATGTTTTAATTACACACCCACACAATATATAAAATGTATGCATCATTTTAGCTGGATAAATAAAGCAAGTCAAATGTAATAACACTCCTCGAAACTTAAATAATCTTGTAGAAGAGATATATTTTGTTTTTTTTTTTTAATTCTTTTAGCATTCTGTACACTGACAAGAGGTAAAAGAAAATGACTGAAACTTAAATGTGAAAGAGCACTTCACAATTAAATCCACAATTGTAAACATTTATCTTACTCACGTCAGTGAAAAATCACCAATTATTATAAAAACAGGACAAATTACATCACAAAAGAAGCAAAAATTAGAAAAAAAATTCATAAAAAAATATATCCAACTATGAAAAGTGTTGCTCTCTTGGTGTCTTCACATCCTTCTCTTCTGTGTACTGATGTACAACACTGAAAAGAAAAAAATACATAAATTGAAAAAATTAAAAACCCTGCTTGTAAGTATACATAGTAGCAAGTTTCAAAAGCAAACAGATTTTGGTTGGCTACACCTGACATTTAAAAGGAATTTTCATATCATTCAATTAACTCTGGAAGTACTAGTTTTATGAATCTATATCCGGGTTTGATGTCTTATAAAACTGTGTCCTAATCTTATCCATGTGTCTGACTGACTCTGCAAAGTGTGACCATGAAGATATAATAAAATAGATGTGGAAGTCTCTGGCATCTAAGAATGCTTTACAGTTGGAAGTGTAAGAATTATGCTTTTCCGGGTTGAACACAGTGGTTCAAGCCTGTAATCTCAGTACTTTGGGAGGCCAAAGCAGGTGGATCACTTGAGCTCAGAAGTTCAAGATCAGCATGGGCAACATGGTGAAATCCCCTCTCTACCAAAAATACAAAAAATTACCCAGGCATGGTGGTACACGCCTGAAGTCCCAGCTACGTGGGAGGCTGAGGTGAGAGGATCACTTAAGTCTGAGAGGCAGAGGCTGCAGTGAGCCAAGATGGCACCACTACCGTCCAGCCTGGGCGACAGAGCAAGACTTCATCGCAAAAAACAAACAAACAAAGAAACAAAAAACAAGATGTTTTCAGAAAGTAAATCAGTCAATCTACCTACCAGGCTAGATCTCAAATTAAGAATAAACAGTATATTTTCATCTCTCTCTCCAACACAAACTCTAAACTTGCTGTTTACCTTCTTAATTGCAACAGGATAAACAAGAGCAGGATTTTTTGATTTTTTTTTTTTCTTTTTAATGATATCAAAGTCCTTTTTCTGAGTTCCTGTTAAAGTCTCATACTTTGGTGTTACCCAATATTCTACTTAGCCAGTCCTCTCACGACTACCAGCCTGAACTCTTAGGATGTATGGTCTGTAGGAATGAAACAAAACGGAATGCCTGGGTCACTTTGGCCAAGTTTCACTAGTGCTGGCTCTCCCTTCCACCCTCCATGCCTACTAGGCTTCTGAGAGGTCTGCTCAAAGTAAACAGTAGGATGTCTTCATCAAAGTACAGCACAGCTCAATCAAGTTAAGTCAAGATCCTCTTTAAAAGCCAATGGTGTGAACTTGGGAGTCTGAAGATGAATCTTGCCTGTACAACTACCCTCCACTCTGCCCCTCAAGTCCTGGGTGTAGTGTGCATGTTAAAGGATCCAACCCCTATCAACATGCACAGAAGCCAGCCTGTCAGTGACTGCTGCCATTAACTGTCTTGAGGTGAGAAAAGATTGTATCATTTCTTAGGAAAAACAGGAAGTCAAATGAGGATATGAAAAATAGGATAAATAATTCTATAAGTAGGAATGACTAGAAAGCCAGGAGATCATATATATAAAAATATAATATGAAGAAATATGATACTGTAAGCACAGGGGACAGAATCTATTACAAAAGTCAGGAAGTTTAGTTTATAGCAAGGAGATTCAACTATTTAGGGAGCTGAAGACATCCAGAATTAAACAAATCAATAAAAAATCTTAACTCAAGAATCCCAGAGTTTCATTTGGGAGATTGAACCAAAAAGTGGGGTAATTCTCATACTTCTGATGTCTTTCCTTCTCCACCAAAAATACAAATATGACTTAATTATAATTTTCATGTTGAAACTAGGTACTTAAAAATAACTACAAAAATCACAGCAATTAGTTGTTTAAAAAACTGAGAAACTTTAAATTAGTTTTTCTACTTTGCCATTTTTGCCAAAGGAAAGGTACAAATCTCCATAGAAAGCATCTGAATGTTTAACAGAGAAGGGACAAATAGGATGAAATGCCAAATTATGCAAATCAAAGACATCAAGGAAATGGTGCCCATTCTTACAGCTCCAACTTCAGGCTACGAGAAGCAGGAATATGTGCTGGGGAGACACAGTAATCTTTACTTGAGAGAGCAGGGTTCTGGGTCAAGAGACCAATGTTCCCCATTTCCTCATCACTAAAGGAAGGGAAGGGGAAAATTTTAGTTTCAAAATTCTATGAAGCATCTAAAAAATAACTGGTCAAACTGAAGATCTGACATATAAGCATTTTAAAATAAGCCTAAAACTGTACTTTTAAATTATCTAGAAAACTCTTTGGTGATCTGGATTATAAACAGAAAGGCTTATTTTGGACCCTGTACTGCAGGGTGAAGAAATGTTACCATTGTTTCCTCGGATAAATGCATCTCCATACTTATTCTTCAGTTGTCCATTTACATATTCCTCTGTCTGCTCCAGGGCTATATTCATGTAGCCATCCAGGCAAGCCAGGACCCCTGCAGACAGATTGAGTCAAAAAGAAGATACACAAGAAAAGTAAGAGTTGAAAATTACAGGGTATACCTTAGAGCAGACAATCTCTCTTTATTCATTAGCTCTCAGATGCTTAACATAAAAATTCACACAATAAATGAAACTCAGTAGCGTAAGCAAACAACAACTCTATGCCAATCTGAATGAAGGCTAGGAAGGCAGTCATGCACCCACTACTATCCGGTAAAACAACAAACCGTCACTTCCCTCATGGTATGAATGAACGTATAGCAAAAGAATATTCCAACAAAAATACCATTCTTTGAAAACTAAGCACAAGGTGGGCAATTATGCATGAACAAATGATCCCAGGTTCCAGAGGCATTTCCTACTTTGGCCACTAAGTGAAATATGGGTCTGCAGATTTATTTCATTCTTTCACAACATCTACTGCAGCAGATGAATGTACTCCAGGGTTAAGAGGAAGTCTCCACAATCTGTTAAAATAATAGAAGAGGAGACAGCAGGTGCTCCCGAAAGAACATCTTAAAGCTGTGACTCAGAGTGAAGAGCAGCTTGAGAATATAGGGCAACATATTGCATTATAACACATCTTGTTCTGTTTTGTTACAGCTATAATATTTTTCAATCAAAACTAATAGAGAAAATGGCCAAAAACATTCGAGGGAGCTTTCAAGGAAACAGTTTGAGCGAATCTTTAATTGTGTTAAGATGGTATAAATTTTGTAAAATTTGACATGATGACCTTTTTCAAAAGATGAAAATCTGTAAGCCTCTAACTCTGTCTCTAAGGTAAAGTGGTATTTTCCAGAGGAAAAAAAAATTAAGTAAAAACAAATACTAGATTCAATTGAATTAGATGAGTCTATAGTTTCCCATCTGATGTCTTAACTTGATTAATATGCTCCTCACTCTCTGTCTCTGCCCCTATTATCCTCTAAACAAAAAAAGTTTCCTTTCAAAATTGTGTCTATAATGACAGCTTAAGCTGTAAACTCTCAAAGAACCAGAATGGACTGTGAATAATAACAATTATTTCTTAGCAAAAGAAAGCTTAAGATACAACTTTAGCTCATTTCCTGCTGTATTATTTTACATATAAACCACAATTATAAATAAGCAAGAAACTTCTGAGGCAAGACAGGAAAGTTTGAAAACTAATGAAAAAGATTTCAAAATGAAACGTCCAGGCTGGGCACAGTGGCTCAGGCCTATAATCCCAGTACTTTGAGAGGCAGAGGCAGGTGGATCACTTGAGGTCAGGAGTTCAAGAACAGCATGGCTAAAATGGTGAAACTCCGTCTCTACTAAAAATACAAAAATTAGCCAGAAGTGGTGGCAGATGCCTGTAATTCCAGCTACTCAGGAGGCTGAGGCAGGAGAATTGTTTGAACCTGGGAGACAGAGGTTGTAGTGCACTAAGACTGCGACACTGCACTCCAGCCTGGGTGACAGAGTGAGACACCATCTCAAAAAAAAAAAAAAAAAAAAAAGTTCATGTCTAACTAAAATATCTATTCTATTCTCATAGCAAAGGCTAAGAAGAAAAAAACAAAAACACACACACACACACACACACACAAACGCAAACTGCCCAAAAGGTTAGAAATACAACCCTTTCCTTCTCCATGAGATAAACTACTATATATAACCACAAACAAAGCATTTTCTTAAAGAGAAACTGCTACAGAGAGTTGATGGAGGTTTTTTTGTTTTGTTTTTCGGTACGTTGTTATTGTTTTGTTTTGGGTTTTTTTCGGTGTTTTGTAAACCATAAAATAAGCGTGTTCCTTTAGTAAGGCTATCTAATAGTATAAAATATTTTGCTTTATTAGTACAAAGGTCATGAAGAGACATTCATAAGAGGAAAGCAAATTAGGGTTACTATCCATGTGAAAGACTCCTGAATCTCACTAGTAAAGAAAATATATGTAAAATGTTATATTACTTGTTGCCAAGTATTAGATTAGGAAAGATGAAAAAGCCAGTATAAGAGTTGGTGAGAATATGAAGGATAAACCCAGGTTCTCTGATGCAGGGCCAAAGAATACTCTGATTTGTAAATCCTAGCCCAGGGAATTGATTCTAAAGAGATGCTTGGTCAAGTGTTCACAATATGTGTCAAAGTAAAACAGTGGTTTGTAGTAGCAAAAAACTGGTCAACACCTAAATGTTCATTAATAGGAAATCTGTTAAAAATAAAAACAAAACTATGGTACAGCCACACAAAACTCGGCATTGTTACAAAACTAAATGTATTGTTTCATGTTTAAAAAAAAAAAAAAAAATCAGGTTTCATGTACAGCTGATTCCATTTACCTCAAATTATGCTTATATAGAGGTCAAAATTGGTAAACTGTCTCTGGATGGTAGCATTGGGGAGACTTTGCTTTCTTCTACATATTTTTTTCTATTATTTCCTTTTAAATTTCTAAAATTAAAACTAAAACATGTATTGCCTTTATAAACAGAAAAATTTTCCTTAAAGAGTATAGAGAAAAAAGATCAGGCAGGTTCATCTCTTCAATAAAGTGGATACTGAGAAGATATTGAACACAATGTCCTCACTTTAATCAGCTGTCAAACAGACTAAAATCCCTAGAAATCTATTATTTCTTATGGGCCCATCAAAAGTTCACAGGTAGAGGCAGTACATGGAGACATTACAGTATCTCAGTATTCAGTATAAATCCATTAGTTTTACTATAAAAATAAAATTAAACTGGAGATATGTTATTAATGTCAAGAAGCTAAAGGAGTACATAATCACCACAGTAGTTTCTTATCAAGGCTTATGAGCCAAGCCTGAACTCGAGTCCTAGCTCCTCCCTTACTAGGTGGGAATACTCAATAGAGATTTCAAAGGAAAAAGCTTGAGAGATTACTATCATTATTAATTATTTAGAAAAGAGACCAAGAAAAGGCCACAAAACCCTGTGCTATGGTTTGTATGTGTCCTTTCCAAAATTCAGGTGTTTGGCAATAAGACCTTATTAAGAGGTGGGGCCTTTAAGAGGTGAGAGGACCATGAACACTTTCCATTCATGGGATGAAGGCTCACATAAAAAAAGGCTTCATGCAGTATGCTGGTTTGCCCTCTGCCTTCTGCCACATAAGGACTCAGCATTCCATCCTCTCCGGAGGATGCATCCCTCGCCAGACAACTGAACCTGCTGGCATCCTGATCTTGGATTTCCTAGCCACCAGAACTTCGAGAAAATAAACTTCTGTTTTTGAAAATTACCCAGTATAGTGTACAGTGCTTAGGTGGTGGATGCACAAAACCACCACTAAAGAATGTATCCATGTGACCAAAAACCACCTGTACTCTACTGACATAAATTTAAAAATGCAAAAAATAAAAATAAGAATTACCCAGTCTGTGGTATTCTGTTACAGCAACCCAAGAGACCAAGTCACTCTGCTAATGAATTAGTTAGCTACACCTGCGAAATATTTCAGGCACCTTAACATACCTTAGTTGCAGAAGATAAGGAATTTGGTAACTTTAAAACATAGAATTTGACACCATTCTTCCTATAAAGTTAATTTCAAAAGCATCACAGCCTCTTAAAAACAATATTTTCTCCAAGAACAGAAAGGCATCTTTGGATACTCCACACATAAGTTACATGAATGGGACATTCAGGTTGTAAAATGATACTCAATAGCTGCTTGCCAATTTTGAATACTCCTGCAAAAACAAATGCTTCTGTACCAAGGTGTTCTTCAGTTGAGTTGTTCACACCTGAGTCAACTAAGAATACCCGGTTATTACCAGGTAACTTAGGCACACATGATCTCAAAGCAGAGACAGGAGACAGAAGTCACACAAATCACACTGAAAGGCAGAAACAGCACATGCTATACTGCCAGATTTGTCCCTGTAGAAAGAATGATCTCAGAGGTAGAAAAAGAGATGTGCATAAAACCTGCTGAGGACCAGTACTTTTTTGGTCTATCGGGTATATTTAAGAGATTAATAAAAATCAGTACATCACATTTACTTATTCAGTTACACCAGTGAGGATGAAACATGAAAATATTACCTCGATAATCCACTCCAGAATTTAATTTTACCACAACTGGTCGTCCGATGATTTGCTTTAAGAAGTCACTAGGGGTTTGCTTCCGAAGACTCATTTTAACAATCCTAAATCAAAATATGAAAAGGGGTAATAAAGGTAAAGACAAAAGCTGATTAGTCAACAAAACCCTTAAAGCCCTTAGTATTTACAGAAAATGAAGTATCAAATAACCATGCAAGAAGACTCATTATTACTCCACTACTACTACATGACAGCTAACAGGTTTTCAGCACTTACTATGAGCCAGATACTAAGCTAAAACATTCTACATGCATTATCTTATTCAGTTCCCACAACACCATGGCATAGCCTCATTAGAGAAAAGTCCTGTGTTTACAAAGCACCTGCTCTTAATCACTTATCACTACTGCCTGACACATAGTCAGTATACCCATTACAACCACTACCACACCTCCATTAGTGAATGGTTGGTTATTTTACGCAGAGCATTCTGCTAAGGTTTTTATAAACACTATCACATTTCATCTTTACAAGAACCCTGGGAAGAAGGTCTTAATACCCTCATTTTGCTGATGAAAGGCACAGAAAGATTAAATAATTTGTTCCAAAATGTGATGGAATATTCAAGTTCAAATCAGTCCTATTTTAAGTCTTTATTATATAGGACAGACACATTTATAAACTGATGCCTAAATGGTATCTCTGAAAAGAATAATAATATAAAGGTAATTTTGAGTGTACCATATGCCAGCACTTTTCCAAGAACTTTGTATGTATTAATCCATTTAAATTGCTCTACCCTAAAAGGCAGGTATTGTTTTTATCCTCATTTTACAGATGAAGAAAGACATAGAAAGCTTAAACACTCTGCTCAAGGTCACACAGCCAGAAAGTGGAGAGCCAGCCCATATTCTTAATCACAACCTTAAACAGCCTTCTGAAAGTCACTATCGCAGCCAAAGACTTTTAATTAGTTTATTATGACTATAGCAGATATGTGCTCTAAATAATGAAGAAAAAAACAGTCTTAAAATATAAGAATAAAAGGAGTCTAAAATAGAAAATGAGATAGCGTTATACACCCAAATCAACAGTATCAGACATGGAAAGCTGCACATCACTCCTTTCAAAATGCATCTTTTCTTATATAATAGCTACCTCTTTCAAAATATGTTGGCAAATTAATAAAATTGTAGCTAAGCAAAAACTGAGTAAAAATATTTTAGAAATTAATGTTTCTGTTTCAGTCAAATTCAGCATCACTTATTATTCAGCAGCTATATAGCACTGACACTTAAAACCTAGTACGGATACAATATTTTAAGAATTCCCTTCAAGAGCTCAAGCTGTTCTTTTGTTTTCAATGAAATTTTTTCATTAAACATCCTTCCATTAATAGCATTGCTTATTTCATTCTAAGTCCCTCCACTCAATGATCTGAATTTGTGTGTAGAAGGATTGTTTGGAGATATTCTCATAGTGAATTCATACATGATCAGCAGTTGGAGTAAGCGGGAACTCTAGGTTATCAGTTTTTCATTTGTTCAACAAATATGTACATGTACACACTGAGCAAGGGGATTCAAAAACATGTCACACACAAAGGCTCTGGCCTTAAATTTAAATCTAGAAGAATTTAAACTCTTGTTTAAAGAGTGTGAGTAAACAAAAGCAATCATAATTTAAGTAAATTAATTATTTTTAGCCAAGAAAAGTCAACATCCTAAATCAAATAAAATACAAATTTCAGAAATTATTGTTGAATTTTAGGCTATCATTTGGACAATCTACACTGCCCCCAATGCTTGAAAGATGTTTTCAAAATGCAATCAACTGATTATTTTGATCAACAAATGTTAATTTAACTCTTCCATTGAATTTCCAGCTTATTTTTTTAGCTCCACAATCTCAACAGATAACTACAATTACAACTACTATTCAGGACAACCACTTTTCATTCAGGACTCAGATCACACAGCAGTTTTATTTATACTGTTCTGAGTACAAAGAGAAAAATTACAAAGTAAATACTGTAACATATTCAGTACCTTTAATGAGTTTAGTGAAAATCCACAAATCTTCTCATTCATCTATAAACTGCCTTATTTGCATTTTGAACACGTGCTTTTTTGTGGCCGAACACATCTAGAGAGAATATTAACTCTGAAGGCCTGATACTCAACTGATGAGTCAGGTTCATTTCCTACAACAGATTCTAAATCCCATTATGCCACAGTTTCATCACGTACAAAACTGAGATGGAAGTAGCTATTTTGTGTTAAAGACCAGTAAGATGTATTGTAATGTGACTCTAGTTCACAGAAATATTATTAACTACTTTAATTATTAGTAATTTCACCTACTCAGAGTATTTACAATTTGAGATTAAAAACATAAAGCAAAAGCTGGAAGGAGAGTTAATAACTGTCAAAAAAAAGAATGCAAATCTTGACTATCAGTTGCTTGACAGTATAGGTTATTTTAAAGGTATTTTTAATATTAACTTTCCACACCTTTTTAAAAGCAGAGATATGTTCTTCTAAGCTCACCAAAGATAACGCCTTGCCCAATAATGCCTTATCTGCATTCCAATTAACATCAATCTCTTCTGAAGACAATCAACACTTCCAACTTTCACAGAGCACCTGTTAGGTGTCAGGCACATGGAGCTGCAGAATGTTAACACAAAGATAAGGCCTTAAACCCTCAGAGTTCACATTCTAGAGAGGGCAAAAAAACATGTGAATGGAGAATTTTACAAAGGTGATGTGTATTCTGATAGAATTTTGCACAAAAGAGAGCAGAGAATCTCCTATCCCAGGTTTGGTAGATCAAAGAAGAATTTCTGCAGGTTAACACCTGAGCTGAGTTTGAAGGAAAAGGCGTCATCCTCCAGCTGAAAGAAGTCAGAAAAGGCACGGAACACGTGTCTGGGTAGAAGGCAAAATCTACATAGGGAAGGAGGAAACACCTCTGTGGCAGGGAGCTGCACCACACTCACAGGGGGCACGGACTTGAGGCTCTGGGTCAGTTTCCCAAACTTGAATCATTAGGATCAGCTGGAGATTTTACTCAGTTCTTGGGTAGGAGCCAGGAATCTATTTGAATAAGCCTAGGAAATAACTGGCAAGAGGAAATACTGTTGTCAATGATAGGAAACAGGAAAACAGGGGTTTTAAGCAGGAACTTGCTTGGGTTCCACTTTCAACTTTGCATAGCCCATCTCACCTAGTTTTGGCATCACACAGTTTGGTATTAGATTTTACTTGCTATAAATCAAATTACTTGCTATACAACCTGTCACTATGCACTCTTTTGTATTCTTTTCGTGGGTCTTTTCTCCCTCAAAATACTGTAAGCCAAATGACAAGAGGGACTGACAAGCTTCTCAACTGTTCTCTAGAATATCTACATTCTACTAAATCTCTGGGGAAAAAAATACTTTTAAGGTTATTTGAAAAAGAGTATATGGGCTGCCTCAAACACATTTTATCCATCACTTTAGGAAAGCCATATCTTTTACATTAGTCTTCATTAGGCTTCCTTGGTACTCCCTGTTACTTAATGACTTGCCCATAAATCCATTTTGTATGGGTAAATTGGTCTTGACACCACAATTTTTCCCATCACTTGGCTCAAGTAATTTTAAGTTTTCATCTTTTAAATTGGATAAGGCAGAAGGAACAGTTTTGACAATTTCTGAAGCAAGAGATAAGACTCTTGAACCATAAACACGTAAGAGGAAAAAGACCTTTCTTCACGGTGACCTTGATAAAACTTCTCCTTTCAAAATTAAAGTCATTATCACTCTCTATACCTCCTCTCCCTCCCCTGACTCCTACTCAGGCTTGTTTTAAATGATCTATTTTCATAAATGGCTATTAAAGGCAGTATATTTTCTGTCAGAAGCTACTGTGAGGTCTAGTATGAGAACCTTTACAAAGTGCCCTGCAGAGAATTTTTTTCTTTTTGGTAAAAGAATGAAGAAAGAATGAACTTTTATTAATCCAACTATGTGCTACCAGTGTTAGATTCACAAGCAATTTACAGAGAAACCCCGTGAGGCGGAAAGCAAAGCCAAGGTTAACCTCAAAGCCCAAGCCCTTTCAAAGGTACAACTGCTTTTCTGAATATGTTAAGATTCCCTGGTTAAATCTTGGGGAATCACAATACAGGTGGAGAAAAATCTAATGGGAGAGTGGTATCGCTGGGGAAAAAATACCTAACATGAAAAAATACTGTAAATTAGCCTCAAAAAAATGTAATGGCCAAACACAAAGCTATGTATCTAATGTGATCTGAGTTATGCCGCTGAGCAGTACAGATGAAAACCCTTATTTCTTGGCAATGTTTACCTGTAAGTTTTTACCTACTCCTAGAGTATTTACAGTTTAGGGTGGAAAAAATTGAAAAGCAAAAATTGCAAGGAAATAACATTAGAACCCAAGTAATTGCAGCGTTAGACTAACACAGCAGTGTCTGAGGAGGCAATCGGACACTGAGAAGGACAGCTCTCTAAATTCCTCCCTCTGACAGTGGAGAGCCTCGCTGTCTTTTGAAGGCTTCATACCAATCCTTCCTTCCTGAGCAGGTGGGGCTCCTTCTCTCGCTCACTTCCCAAAGGCAAAGTGAGTCCACTCAGAGGATCTCTTTACACTCTCAGTCGTGGCCCTTATCAGGCCGTTTTGTAATGTTTCCGTTTGCTGACTGATCTCCCATGGTGAGTTTTAAGCTTCTTGGGGACAGGGAAAATATCTTACTCACTTGGTATCCCTGGTACCTAAGCACACTGCCCAAGTCTGTGGAAGTGACATTCAAAGCCAGTGTCAAGCAAAATTCCTGTCCAGCCCCCACCAGCCCAAACTATGGGTACAGTGACTATGGGTACAGTGACTAGTAGTATCATGCATGTACTTCAACAAATACTAATCAAGTAATCTCTATAATGACCACCAAAAACGGATAAAACAACAGTTTGTCATTCAAGAATCAGCTGTATCCGAATCTAGAGATGCTTGTTAAAATGCAAATTCCTGCAGTCTACTGAGGTAAAGGCACTATATATTACATTATAAAGTTCTCCAGATAATTTCTATAAGCAAGTGGTTCTCAACTAGGGGCAATCCCCTCTGTCCTCCCCCACCATGTTCAGGGACATCTGGAAATATCTGGGGACACTGTGAACTCTCACGACTGAGGCAGGTGGTGCTACTGGTATACTAGTGAGTAGAGACCAGGGATGTTGCTAAACATTTTACAATGCACAGGACGGCCCCCCACAACAAATTTGTCCAGGCCAAAATGTCCATGGAAGTTGAGAATCTCTGCTATAAGCTCTAAAATAAAAAAAATTAAAAACCAGCAACATTGTTCTTTGGCCTTAAAGTGAGGAGTTATGAAGAAATCTCCAAAATACAGCAAATGAGAACCAAAACCTACATCTAAACAAACGATGGAGTGTAGATTATAATTTATCAGGGATTTTTTTATTCTAACATATTTGTACTTATAGAGAATCTGAAAACAACTGTCAAAGTCTTGAAGGGGTTGCCATTCTAATAACGGATTTCTAGCCTGGGCCATGAAAATGATCACTTTACAATTTTTCAGTACTAAAGATCCCTCTGATATTTAAAATGTTAGTACACTTTTAAAAGGAGAGAATAATCCAAGTGATGTAAACATATTTTTAAATTCTAATATCTACTATGCCACAGTTCAGTGAGAGGCTGCCTGATGCAGCACAGAGTACTCACTTGGGACGCAGGAAACCTCAGCTCTAATCCCAGCTCTGCTACTTAATTAGCTGTATCACTTGAATAACTCATCTCACCTCTCATGGCCCCAGGTTTCTCATCTGCAAAATAAGGGAGTTATGCTAGATGACCACTTAAGGTCTCTTCCTGTTTTAACATTCAGGTAGTCTAATACAGTTAACTCCAGTGATACACACACACATACACCACAAACATAAGCCTCTCGAGATTTCTGCACAATATTCAATCAAGTAAAACTGCCACCCACCTCTAAAACTTTTTTGGAAAACACTGCAGCAATGTGTATGAAGGCCTAAAGACCCTATGGATGACAGCATCTAATCTGATAATTTCACTTGAGAATCTAGTCCAAGGAAATAACCTAAAAAATAGGGGGGGGAAGTAATCAAAATATGATCTGGGATGCTAAGATGATGCAAAAATTTCAAAACAACCTAATGTCCCACAGTCGGGAAATGACTGAATAATTTATGGGACCTACACTGGGATCCACAATGATGGGCCAATTCTTTTGTCACTCAAAAGAAGATACAAAATTAGAATAATATTTAGGAAGTTTTTAAATGGAAGTGGAAAACTACACTGTTAAGTAATTAAACATGAACGGTCTTAGTCCAAGTAGAAGCTGGCATTATACAAGAGAAAAAGATGGTAGGTGAAAGGGTTCAGTGAATATAACTTTCTTCACTAAAGTCTTCTATGTTTGCAATTTTTCTACAATAGTCACGTATTACTAACAGCAGTGGGGTAGGGTAATTCCAATCATCCTAATCCTACACACCTTAAACAAAAATGCCTGCTATGCACGCACGGGAGCACGCGCGCAGACACACAGAAAACCTCTGGCGATAGGACTTAAGACCATACAATCGGGTTCCCCAACCAGGCAACTCGGTAATTCAGGTTAGTCCAGCCCTTAATTCCTGTGGTCAGGTGCAGCCACTCCGATGTAGGAGAGGCTTCGCAATTTCCTGAAGCCTGAAAGAATCCAGGCAAAGCCTAGGCCTAGGTTCGGGAGCCGCTTTCCCGCCGAATCCTGGGATTAGCGCTGGGGTTCCCTTGGGGAATTTCGGCAACCTCTGAACAACTTTGTGCAGTCTCGAACGCCAAGTCGATGGGAGCCGGGACGGTACCGCTCCTCTCCTCGCACTGTAGGCGCCTCCCTGACGGCGGTTCCAAGCGCGCACCAGATTACTCCCGGCCATTCTGTGCACACAGAGCTTGGACGCGGCATTTTGCCGGGACCTGCCACCCAGCAGTCCCTCCCCGGAGCCCCAACCCGCTCCCCGCAGGCCCTTTCCGAGGCTGCACGGCCCGCGCAGCCACGCGGCTCACCTCCCCGGCGGGATCCAGAACCCTCACTACCGGTACCACAAGAGTCCGGCCTCCGGGGAGTTCATCGAATCGAAACCGAAACCTCCGAGGCATCGGTACTTTTCTGTCTCAGCCAATCAGTGCTCTTCTCTGCTACGGCAGCCCGCTGGGGCCGAAAAGGCCGGTCCGCGCCAAAGCGCGCAAATCCAAGAATCCTGGTTGGTTTGTCCAGTGGCGGAATTGGTGCAATGGAATTCCTCTAACAGAAATCCGTATACAACACAAATACAATTAAATACAAAACAAAAACAAGAATCCAGAAAAGTAGAAGTGATCTTTTGGGCAGGATTTATTTGCAGAGTGTAAAAAATAACTTGAAGTCATACAAAACTGGAATTTACAGTTTAAGTAACTGCTGTGTGTACCCAGAAACGTCCTTGAATAGTTTAAAGCAAACAAATAAATAAAGCAAACACCTCAAGTCTTTAAATCTGCCTCTGGATATTGATTAAATGTGTGAAGACTTAAGCCATTTTAGCAAGAGACTGTTTCCATGACAATGTTAATTGATACAAAAATAATTAAAATCACTCAAGTAACTCCGAATTATAATGACATTAATTGTGTTACATTAAAAACTAGTTCCAACTGAAAATGGTGTGCAGACATTATCTAAGTGCTACTATGGGAACTTGGTTTGGAATTTTGCATGCATTCTCAATACTCTTGCTATTAATAGAACTGGAGAGGGAAAAGAAGAGAACAGTTAGGCCAGGACTTGATTCCTTTTTCCCTACACACATGCTTTCATCAGCTGAAACCTTATACTTTATTTTATTTATGATTTGTAACAGTATACACAAAGTGATAAGGTCTTCCAACACAGATCCTTAACTCCATTAAGTGTTATAAAATCTAAGATGCAGAATGTTTTTCTAAGATGAAGAGTTCCTCCCTTGTATCCCTGTTTTGGCTAAAGGCAGAAGAAGTGAACCCTTGATATCAGGAACAGAAAGGAACTGGATGTGATTTGGTAAAGAATAGAGACTTCCTTATATCCTTCTACAAAAGCTCAGTTTGGGTAAAGACAAAACCGTTACAGACTTATTGAGAGGGCTGTATTTGAAGTTCTTGCAATATAAAATATAATATAAATAAAAATTTTAAGAAAAGTGCCATTAAAATTAAATAATTAGTTGCAAAGAACAAACATGATAGGATAAAAAATCCTGTCCCTAAAAACTTTCTTTGCAAAAGACATCAAATTGCACACTCCTTACTGGTTGTTTCAATTATTCAAAAAACAATAAGTTTTTGATTCAAACTTCTTTCCCTTTCCTACAGAGCCCTGATGGAGCGGTTAACACTGGTGTGGTGGGTAGGAAGCCATGAGGAGTTTAAAGACCTCGTTCATCTGCGGAGCAGCTGCAATCTTCTCCAAAGGGAGTAGCTGGGTAAGGGGCCAGCTTGACATACGGGGTGGGCATCCTGAATTATTTCATGAGCTAACAAGCTTATAAAAATTGTGCCTGTTCCCAAAAGCCCCTTAGCAGCTTATAACTGACTTTTTCTAACTCGCAAGGCAATTTTCCATATTTCCCAGGTTTTTGCTTTCAGCATCTTTTTTGATGCAAAGAAAACATTGCAAGACTTTTTGTGAAATACTATCTTCCAAACCCTGAATGTAAACATTAATTTATTAAGAGCCTTAAAGTCATAAAAATATTATGCAGAGGTTTAGTTTAACTTGCGTGGTTTAGTTTAACTTATTTATTTTAGTTTTGTTTAGTTGTTAGATCTGATGAATCTATGCTGACACATCATTATCACCCAAAGGCCAAGGTCTACATTAGGGTTCACTCTTGGTGTTGCACATTCTATAGGTTTCAACAAATACACAATGAAATGTACCCACAATTACAGTGTCATACAAAATAGTTTCACTGCCCTAAAAATTCTCTGTGCTCCACTTATTTATTCCTTCCTCCCCATTAACCACTGGCCACTACTGATCTTTTTTCTGTCTCCATAGTTTTGCCTTTTCCAGAATGTCATACATTTGGAATCATACTATACATAGTTGGGGTGCATATGCTGCACCACCACACTGTGTAGCCTTCTCAGACTGGCTTTTTTCACTTAGAAATATGCATTTAAGACCACTCTATGCCTCTTCATGGTGTGACAGTTCATTTAAGTTCTGAATAATATTCCATTATTTGGATGTACCACAGTTTATCCATTTACCTACTAAAGGATATCTTGGTTGCTTCCAAGTTTTGGCAATTATGAATAAAGCTGCTATAAATATTTGTGTAGAAATAAGTTTTCAGCTCATTTGGGCAAATATCAAGGAGTATGATTGCTGGATCATACAGCAAGAGTATGTTTAGTTTTATGAGAAACTGCCAAACTGTCTTACAATGTGGCTGTACCATTTTGCATTCCCACTAGCAGTGAATGAGAGTTTCCGTTATTTCCCATCTTCACAGGCATTTGGTGTTTCCAGTTCTTTGGATTTTGACTATTCTACTAGCTGCTTAGCAATACCTCATAGTTGTTTAAAGTTGTCATTCCCTAGTGACATGTGATATGGAGGATCTTTCTATATGCTTATTTGACATATGTACATCTTCGTTGTTTTTTCAGGTCTTTGGCCCAATTTTGAATCAGTTTATTCTTTTTTTTTTTTTATTGTTGAGTTTTAAGAGTCCTTTGTGTATTTTAGATAATACTTCTTTATCAGATATTTCTTTTACAGATATTTTCTCCCAGTCTATGGCTTGTCTCTTCATTCTCTTAAAGCTATTATGCTTAAAATAGACAAATGTGGATATAAAAATGCTAAAGGGAACTCTTGCCACTTCATTGTTTGTCTCATACTTCTACAGTTCTATAGTACATATGCCTTTAAATAACTATGTCATTCAGTGTTTCATATTCATAAAAGAAGGTCTCATGTGTAGCTTATTAAACATCCAACAGCCCTGTGAACATGCAGGTGATTGTATTATGTTGTTGTGGTGGTTGTTGTTGGTGATGATGAAAATGATAAATGCAAACACGTAATTGGATTGACCAACACTCTCCAAAGCAGATTTTCATACCTTTCATGGATATTAGGCTTCTAAGAATACTGGCTGGTATTGATGGAGCAATGCATTAATTGGTATGAAGTGCTGGCATGGACTTGAGCCTTTCCTGGACCTTCAGACTGTACAATAGGAGCTCATAAGCTGTGTTGTCCTTTAGTTTTAGACACTTGGACCACTATTATTTCCCTTTAATCGTGGGATATGAAAATTATTTGTCAAATAAATAAGGAGAGGCCAGGTGCAATGGCTCACACCTGTAATCCCAGCACTTTGAAAGGCCGAGGTGGGAGGATTACTTGAGGTCAGGAGTTCGAGATCAGCCTGGCCAACATGTTGAATTCTGTCTTACTTCAAATTTTAAAATTAGCCAGGTACAGTGGCTCACGCCTGTAATCCCAGCACTTTGGGAGACCGAGGGGGGCAGATCACCTGAGGTTGGGAGTTTGAGATCAGCCTGACCAACATGCAGCCTTACTAACATGGAAAAACCCTGTCTCTACTAAAAATACAAAATTAGCCAGGTGTGGTGGTTCATGCCTGTAATCCCAGCTACTTGGGAGGCTGGGGCAGGAGAATCACTTGAACTCGGGAGGTTGTGTTGAGTTGAGATCACACCATTGCATTCCAGCCTGGGCAACAAGAGTGAAACTCCGTTGCAAAGAAAAAAAAATTCAAAAATTAGCTGGGTGTAGTGGCACACACTTGCAATCCCAGCTGCTTGGGAGGCTGAGGCATGAGAATATCTTGAACCCAGGAAGCTAAGGTTGCAATGAGACAAGATCTTGCCACTGCACTCCAACCTGGATGACAGAGTGAGACTCTTGAGAGAAGGAAAGAAGGAAAGAGAGAAAGAGAAAGAGAGAGAAAGAAAAGAAAGAAAGAAAAAGAAAGGATATAAAGAAGAAGAAAGAAAGAAAAAGGAAGGAAGGAAGGAAGAAGAGAGGGAGAAAAGGAGGGAGGGAGGGAAGGAAAGAAGGAAGGAAGGAAAGAAAGGAGACAAACACTCTCCAGTTGTTGAATATCTTCTGAGAAGTAATATAAGCTTATTGACTGGTAGGCAAATTTCTCAGAAAAAGTAGTATGTCTTTTATGTTTACCCAAAGAAGGGATATATTCTACATTATGGGCACTTTCAGATGTAACGTGAGATGTTTAAATAATGTTCAGACTTCATCAGCCATCATTTTGGCATGGCTTGAATTTTAAAAGAGATAGGATCAGAGTCTAAACTCCTGGAAGGAGAGTCTCCCAAATGCCGTGATGCTTTATGCTCCACGGTGAACTCCAGAAAACCTCTCTCAGCTGTAAAATTCAGTGAAATCGGTGTGAAGCTGCCCTTGTATTTTAATCAAGATGAACTTGAAAGGTGAACATTATAAGTGGGAGAAATTATTTATAATTTGGCAATAAAAGTTTATGTCTAACACTCCAAATTTCATACATCTGCTATGTGCTGGCCCTGAGATATAAAACAATTGAAGTTGCCTTTACATTTGGCCTTATATGAAAGGTCATAAATTAGAGTGATAGGGTTCGTCCTCTTTCCTAGCTCACAAAATTTCCATATTAACATCTTCACCTCAAACATAAATGGTTACCCAGCTACAAAGAAAAGAGTTGTATTGGCCTTTATGAATTATGGTTTATGTTGAAAATCTGTGCTACATATGGCTGCTATTTAGCTTGTAGAAGAGTACATCTACTTCAATGAAGCTAATTCTACCACAGTGAAACTAATTAAAATTGTATGGCCAATTTAAATAAATAAAGTACAGTATATAAAAATTTAGGAATACTTTCAAAATTAGCAAATGGTTGCCAAGGTATGTGATTCTTTTAACTCTTAAAAATGCATCGTAGATATTCAAGGGATTTTCTCTGCCAGAATACCCAGTACCAAGTTTATTTTCAATAAACTCACTTTCAATTATTTAAATGTACTTTCTAATGTAGCTTTAACTGATAATGTGAAAATGTGGATTTTTTTTAACTAGAAAAAAACACACAGCTCATTTTATTATGATATATAATAATTAAATTTATTCCAAAATATTAATGAGTTGGACCAGTGCTTCATGTTTAGGCTTTCAAAATATGTTTATAGCAAAAAAAGCAGATGTCCTTAATTATTCAGGGTGAGTTATCAAATCCATATGCTTTTTGTGTGCTTCTTTTCACTGGCCCAGTGGTGCAGTTAAAATGCAGCATAATATAAACTAGCAGGGTCAAGTTCAAGTTCAATTTCAGAATCTCAGGCCTTCATCCAGGGAGAATGCAACAATGTAAGAGCAAATTTTAGTTATCAGTAACTTTTAACGTTAGGATCTATTTTTCTCAATTCTAGATTAGTGAACGTAATGTAGCTGAAACTGACCAACATGGTAGCATGTCTTAGTCTTTTCAGGCTGCTGTAACAAAATACCTTAGACTGAGTAATTTATATAACAACATAAATTTACTGCTCACAATTCTGGAGGCTAGGAAGGCCAAGAAAGCTGCAGCAGATTCAATGCCTGGTGGGGGCATGTTCTCTGCTTCATGGATGATGCATTCTAACTGTATCCTTACATGGCAGAAAGGGGCAAGGGAGCTTGCTCAGGCTTCTTATATAAGGGTGCTAATCCCATTCATGAGGGTGGAGCCCTTAAGACTTAATCACTTCCCAAAGGGCCCCACATCTTACTACTATCACTTTGGGTGTTAGGTTCCAACATATGAATTCTGGGGGGATGCCAGCATTCAGATCATAGCACAGCATAAGCTCTTTCATATCAATTATGTTTTTCCTAAGTAGTTGGCTTTCTTCTGTCTCTAATATCAGGAAAAATGAATGCTTCTGCAGCTGCTGAATTCCTTACAGTAGAAAGCACCTCTGTTAGGCTGAGTGCTGTGGCACATGCCTGCAATCCCAACACTGGGAGGCTGAGGCAGGTAGATCACTTGAGCCCAGGAGTTCAAGACTGACCTGGGCAACATGGCGAAACCCTGCCTCTACAAAAGATGCAAAAATTAGTCAGCATGGTGATGTGCTGGCCCTGAATGCTTCTTCAGAGCCAGCCGAAGAAGCCTGTGGTCCCAGCTACTTGGGAAGTTGAGGTGGGAGGATAGCTTGAGCCTTGTAGGTGAAGGTTGCAATAAGCCCAGGTCATGCCACTACACTCCAGCCTGAGTGACAGACTGAGATCTTTAAAAAAAAAAAAAAAAAGCACATCTTTTGTCACCCAAAATTCTCGGGAGCAATGAGTATAGTTGTTTCTGTTAAGACAAAACTTGCAGCAATATGTGCATATATTTCTAAAAGATCACTTATACATTGAGGGTGATCAGCTGTCTCACAAATATAAGAGTATTCTCTTTTTGTATCTGTCTCCCTCAAAATTAGGACACTACCAATCCCGTTCATAAATTGTAACTAGAGGAAAGATTAATATCCTGTTAACATTGAGGGTCTTCTACACAAACTCAATTGAGAAGAATACTAGCAGTCTTCTGTTAGAAGGAGAAACTAGGCCTTCCAGTTTATGCTTAAGAACTAAGACCAGTTGCAGAGGACACAAAACATGGAGAGAAAAACACAGCTTCTAATTTAGCATGAATAATGATGGATTTTATAATTGCTGGATTTACTTCAATTACATTGGATAGGTGAAGCACCAAATAATTGATGTAGGCACTTGCTAGATTAGGACCAACTTAACATTATTTCCAAATAGCAGCATGTTTTCTTTTTAACTTTCATATATCTTCTCAATACTTGGCAAAGAAAAGATACTCTAAATATAAGTGGATGAATAAATGACTAAACAAATGAATTCTGTCCCAGGATAAGATCCTTTGAGTAGCACAGATTTAATAAATATAAAATGAAATATGAAAGGAAATGAAGTCCCTTGATGAGAATGCTACAGGAATCAAAATGTAAGTGCTTCTTGAGCCATATCCCCCCAACCTAAATCACACAATTAATTCATAAATATTTCATCATCACTCTTAAGTGTCTGAAACTGGTGATTATAGCCCAAAGCTAGCTTTTTGCATCCATTCTTGTTTAGGAGTAGCAAAAATCTCAAGCCATTTATTGTAGCTTACTTTTTGCCTTTCTAATTAGACAAAGGACACACTAGCTCCACCTGCAGCTTTAAGTTAACTCTTGATTACACATTTTCCAAATTACAGTCTTAAGGATACCACCCTACCCCTGAAATAACTCAGAGGCTTTTCTGCTCTAATTTATTGTGAGATTCAATAGTATGCTTCTAAAACATTCAAAACTCCAGAGAAAAAGATTCTGGAGGAACTCTAGCATAGAGCAAATCGATTGCCCTTTTGAAATAGAAAGGAAGGTGATTTCTGTATTCTTGGGGTGTGCATAGGTGTTTTAAAGGATAATATTTTACTAGTCTCCACTAGCTGGAGCAAAGACAGCCTTGGCTAAGCTCTGTGCATGGCTTCTTTCCATCTTTGAAGTTCTTTCATTCCTAAACCACTGGCAACTTTCCCCTGGCCCAAGAGTGCTTGCCTAACTATGGTATTATTGACAAAGTGTGAGGCCCAAAATTTTCACACAGACCTACACAAAGTGCCACATTAAAAAGAGTGAAAATTTTGCCTGGATGTAGCTGCTGAACAAAACTAGGGCAGGAATTATTTTCATCCTTTGAGCATTTGCAAGACCAATGCCAGTACTAACTCAGCATATCTGTATCCGATGGGGATCTGCAAGCATTGGGCAGTCTGCAGTCATTAGGTAGGTTGCCATAGCTCAGTCATCTCTCAGTCTGAAAGGCACATGACAAATCAGATTCAGCATAGAACAAGAAGAATATCCACTAGAAGACACCCTAGAAGCAAAGTTTCTTTAGAGAAGGGGAGTGAGGAAAGAAAGCCTCGATGATAGTGTCTTCTGCCTTCAATGCGGATGGTGGGTGCTGGCCAACAGGGGTGAGCCATTTGAAGAAAGTAGTTGTTTTTGATGTCTTCCCAAAGTTTCCTTGCCATGGTGCTTCTTCTTCCTGAGTCTGTTTGGTCATCTCTGACTATACAGGAATTCTCACCAGGGCATCACTCACAAGAATGTCCCTATCTAACCAAGCCTTGGCTCTTGGCTCTGGATTTCTACCTCCTAAATGTTCCTCCAAAATAATTTATGTGTTTTGTATTTCTTCCCTAGTTTTTCAGCTAAATGCCATCATGGCAAAAACCTAAAAAACTCATTTCTCATAAGGGAATAATAGTAAATTCAATATGGTCATTTTCCGCTTTGCATTTTAATAAGGTAGAGCTTCTCAACAGCATAAAGTCATAAATCTCTTGCTACAAGATCTGCATCAGTGATAGGTGTGAGAAGATGTGCAGGTATTTATAAGTATGATGGCCTACTCAGACAAAGTACCACATTATTTTTTAAACTAGTAGTCTTTGATTTGGGCAAGATAAACCCAGTCTAAAGTAGCCTACTCTTAGATATATATAACAAGAAGGTGCATCTATCTTCTTAAATATATGGAATAACAGGAAATGTGCCCACTTGCCCAAAGGTGCAGAGCAGCCTTGCTGACTAGCCGTCCTGTTGTATATATCTGAGAGTAGGCTACATCAGACCTGGTTTATCTCACTCACATCAAAGAATAACAGTTTAAAAAAATGTGAATTGTAATTTTTTAAAAAAGTGATGGTTTAAAATGGCAGCTGTCTTCAAAATAACTTTAATGAAAAATGGGCAATGGACTTGAATAGACATTTCTAAAAAAAAAGAAAAAACCATACAAATGGCCAGCAGATATATAAAGAGATAACATTGCCAATCATCAAGTAAGTGAAAAATCAAAATCACAATGAGACATTACCTCACACCTGTTAAGATAGCCATTATAAAAAATAATCATGATAACAAGTGTTGGTGAAGGATGTGAAGAAATCAGAATCCATGTGCATCGATGCTGGGAATGTAAAATGGTACAGCTGCCATGGAAAATAGTTCAGATGTTTCTCAAGAAATTAAGAATAGACCCACCATATGATCCAGAAATCTCACTTCTGGCTATTTATTCAAAAGAATTGAAATAAGGGTCTCAAAGAGATGTCTCCATTGCCATGTTCATTGCATTATTCACAATAGCCAAGAGGTGGATGAATGTAAGAAAGTGTGGTATATACACATTATTAGTCTGTTGTCATGTTGCTATGAAGTAATACCTGAGACTGGATAATTTATAAAGGAAAGAGGTTTAATTGACTCACAGTTCTGCATGGCTGGGGAGGCCTCAGGAAATTTACAATCATGGTAAAAAGGGAAGCAAACATGTCCTTCTTCACATTCAGGAGAGAGAAGAATGAGAGATGAGTGGAGTGGGATACCCCTTATAAAACCATCAGATCTCATGAGAAAAAACTCCCTGTCATGAGAACAGTATCGGGGAAACTGTCTCCATGACTGAATTATCTCCACCTGGTCCTGCCCTTCACACATGAGGATTATTACAATTCAAGGTGAGATTTGTGTGAGAACACAGAGCCAAACCATATCAAGACAATGGATATTACTCAGCCTTAAAAAGAGGGAAATTCGGCCAGGAGCAGTGGCTCACACCCATAATCCCAGAATTTCAGGAGGCTAAGGTGGGTGGATCACAAGGTCAGGAGTTCAAGACCAGCCTGGCCAACACAGTGAAACCCCATCTCTACTAAAAGTACACACACACACACACACACACACACACACACACACACACAATTAGCCAGGCGTGATGGCAGATTCCTGTAATCCTAGCTATTCTGGAAGCTGAGGCAGGAGAATCGCTTGAACCTGGGAGGTGGAGGGAAATTCTGGCATTTACAAACAAATTGGATGGACTTTGAGGACATTATGCTGAGTGAAACATGCCAGTTGCTGAAGAACAAAGATTGCATGATTCTACTTATATGAGGCACCTAAAGCAGTCAAACCCATAGAAGCAGAAAGTAGAATGGTCGTTGCCAGGAGCTGGGGGAAAGGAGAAATGAATTCCTGTCTAGTGAGTGTAAAGTTTCAGTTATGTAAGATGAAAGGCTCTAGAGATCTACTGTACAACACTGTGCATAGATAACAATACCATACTGTATACCTAAAATATTTTTAAGCAGGGAGATCTCATGTTATATGTTTTCAAAAATAACAATGAATTATTGTAAAAACAGTAGCCCTTTTCAAAGAAAAATAGTAGAAAGAAAGGATGTGGGGATGGCGTTGTTATATTTTATTCAACTTGAATGCTCAACATGTTTATAGGCCAAAATGTTTAAGCCATTCACTGCCATCTTTTAAAAATGAAAGTCCTTTATCCCTCATCCCCAGACAATCAGGATAGTGGCAACTATCATGAAGCCAAGGGCATCCAAGACTTTTGAGACCTACACACTAATGATTATTTCCAAGAAAATCAATCCAATTAAACCACAGAGATGACACATTATTTAATACCAATACTGTCAGCATTTTATATCACGCTTTAGAATGTAGTGATGTTCCATCCATGGACTTGAACTTGGAAGGGCAAAAGGCCTTCCAGAAGGGATCTGTGTCTTCTTAGCTCATGTCCCATTCTGGCTACAAACTTGCATTTCACTATTATTCTAACACATCTAAATCTGAGCCAGAAGGTTATTCCAAGTCTGGAAAAATTGATGGTTTATTAAATATGCCTTTTTATTGAAGATGGATCAAGAACTGAGGGCAAATACGAACCCTGAGTAAGATGTGGTCATTCTTTTTATAAAATTAATTTATTTTTATTACACAAGTATGGCATATTTTTTATTTTATTTTATTTCAATAGTTTTTGGGGAACAGATGGTTTTTGGTTACATGGATAAGTTCTTTAGTGGTGATTTCTGAGACTTGGGTGCACCTGTCACCTGAGCAGTGTACACTATACCCAATGTGTCGTCTTTTATCCCTTGGCCCCTTTGCACCCTTCCCCACCAAGTCCCCAAAGTCCATTATATCATTCTTATGCCTTTGCAACCTCATGGCATAGCTCCCACTTATAAGTAAGAACATACGATATTTGGTTTTCCACTCCTGTGTTACTTCACTTAGAATAATGGTCTCCAACTCCATCCAAGTTGCTGTAAAGGCCATTATTTCATATTGTTTTATGGCTGAGTAGTACCCATGGTGTATATATGCCACATTTTCTTTGGTTGATGGGCATTTATATTGATTCCATTTTTGTAACTGTAAAATGTGCTGCTATAAACATACATTTGCATTTCCTGATAATTAGTAATGTTGAACATTTTTTCAAATGTTTGTTTAGCCATTTGTAGATCTTCTTTTGGGAATTGTCTATTCATAGCCTATTCCCACTTTTTGATGGGATTATTTGTTTTTTCTTGCTGATTTGTTTGAGTTCCTTGTAGATTCTGGATATTAGTCCTTTGTCGGATGCAGAGTTTGCAAATATTTTCTCCCACTCTGTGGGTTCTCTGATTACTCTGCTGCTTATTTCTTTTGCTGTGCAGAAGTTTTTTAGTTTAATTAGGTCCCATTTATTTATTTTTATTTTTGTTGCATTTGCTTTTGGGTTCTTGATCATAAAATCTTTGCCTAAGCCAACATCTAAAAGACCTTTTCTGATGTTATCTTCTAGATTTTTTATGGTTTCAGATCTTAGATTTAAGTCTGATCTATCTTGAGTTGATTTTTGTATAAGGTGAGAGATGAGGATCCAGTTTCATTCTTCTGCAACTATTATATACTTGCCAATTACCCCAACACCATTTGTTGAATAGTGTCCTTTCCTTACTTTATATTTTTGTGTGCATTGTTGAAGGTCAGTTGGCTATAAATATTTGAGTTTATTTATGGGTTCTCTAGTCTATTCCGTTGGTCTACATGCCTATTTTTATACCAGTGCCATGCTCTTCTGATAACTATGGACTTGTAGTATAGTTATCAAAAGCATATTAGTATACTGGGTAATGTGATGCCTTCAGATTTGTTCTTTTTGCTTAGTCTTGCTTTGACTTTGACTATGCAGGCTCTTTTTTGGTTCCATATGAATTTTATGATTTTTTTTCTAGTTCTGTGAAAAATGATAATGGTATTTTGATGGGAATTGCATTAAATCTGTAGTTTGCTTTTGGCAATATGGTCGTTTTCATAATATTGATTCTACCCAACCAAGTATAGCATATTTTCTGTAAATGAATTGGAAGTTACAGATAAAGCTCAAAACTTGCTTCTTCTTTCACCACTCAGAGGAAAACAATGTATGAATGCAGAGCTTTGAAAGCCACTCCTGTGTCTATCTCTTGCCCTTGCTCAGTATGATACACACTGTTGTATCATCTAATTTTCTCTTTCAATTATACTTTGTGAAGATCTTTAAATTTATGTGAATATAAAATCATTTTCATAGCAGCATAACATTCAACAATTTAATCTCATTGTCAAACAACCATGTATTTTGAATTCTTTGCCATCAATAACAACATATATTTAAATATGTGTATGTGTATATATATCATATAATTTATATATAATGCTTATCAAAGTATTTCTATAAATTCCCCAATGAAGAATCACTATTTTCAACTATTTTTAATGATTTGCATACTTTAAAGGATACTTTGCTATAGGTAGTGCCATATTCCCCAGGAAAACCAGTTTATATTCCTTTCAGAATAAATGATAGTGCAAAAAGATAGCTGTTTTCAAAAATAATCTGTCTAGTTTGTAAATATCTATATATTCTCCACTCTTTGCATATGGAGTACAAGCTCCTGTAGGACAGGAAGAATGCCAAGTCACTATTATGTCCCTAGCACCTAACACATGCCTATTCCTGAATACCTCGTATTTGTAACTTTATATGTTTGTGTTAAAAGGCACCAAACTGAATATGCTTCAGACCCTACAGAACCTGTAATTCTCTGTTAACACCTAGTAAGCACTTTTTATTTGCACGTCTAAATTTGTTTTGTGTTGCTATACTAGAATATCTCAGACTGGATAATTTATAGAGAAAAGAAATTTATTTCTCACAGTTCTGGAGGCTGGGAAGTCCAAAAGCATGGCACTAACATCTGGCAAGGGCCTTCATGCTGCATCGTCTTATGACAGAAAGCAAAAGGATAAGTGAGCACACAAGACAGAGAGGGATAAGGGCTGAACTTTATCTTTTTATCAGCAGCCAACTCCTGTGACAATTAACCTACTCTCATGACAATGGCATTAATCCATTCATGACATATGAACTCTCATGACCGAATCACCTCTTACAGGTTCTACTTCTCAACACTATTAAATGGCAATTAAATTTCAACATAAGTTTGGAAGGGAACATTCAAACCTTAGAGGGCAGGTACTGTTCTGTGATTTTATAGTATGAATTAATTTAATTCTTGCACAAACCCTATGAAGTTACTACATTATCATACTTAAACTGTAAGTAAAGATGTAAGTTGATTGAGGCTCAGAAAGTTGATAACTACAGTTATCATCCTCAAACTGTAAGTGAGGATGTAAGTTGACTGAGGCTTAGAAAAGTAATTTGCTCAAGATCACATGCCTAACATGTTGTGGATCTGGAATTTGAACCCAGGTAGCTGATCTCCAGAATCCATGATCTTTAACCACTTTGATTTATTTTAAATTGCACAGATGCCAATCTGTGGATTGCAGCAGTCATGGGTCAAATAGCTAATTTCTTTGCACATATAAAAAATATCACACAACTTAGTGATTTTACAATTAGGTAAAATAATAATCATTTTACTATCTTTCAGTGTCTGCAAGTTAGAATTTGGAACGGGCAGATGGTAGCTAGAGCTAGCACTACAGTAGACTTATGTAGATCGGGGCCAGCTGAGCATCTTTATTTGTATGGACGTGAGATCCCTCAGTATGGTCTTTCTTTATGGGCTAGTTGTGCTCCCTCACAACATGGTCACCTCAGCAGTCAGACCATTTACATGGTGGTTGAAGACTTTTTGAGTGAACAAACGAGGCAGAAATCTTTATAATCCAGCCTTAGAAGTCACATAGAAGTCACTTCTGCCATATTCTACTAATCAAAGCAGTCACAAAACACCTCCAGTTTCAAGGAAGCCATTGACCCCCACCTCTAGATAGGAGAAACATCAAAAACATATTGTAATATAACATGTGGATTGGAAGATCTTGTTGATGCCCTCTTTGAAAAATAAAATCTGCTGCATAACTAAAGTTTCTTCAGCTTATAAAACATGGTTTAAAAGCTGTACTTTGCACATAGCTGATAATGTGTTCACTGATTCATTCATATTTGTCGGCACCCACTTGTATTAGTCAAGATTCTCTTAGAGGAACAAAACTAGTAGGATATCTATCTATCTATCTATCTATCTATCTATCTATCTGTCATCTATATTAAAGTCCCCTATGTGTGTATAAATATATGTATATATATGTATATATATATACATATATGTGATTGTGATATATATAATACTTTATATATATACTTATATATATAAAGTATTAACTTACATAATCACATGTATGTGTATATAAAGTGTGTGTGTGTGTGTGTGTGTGTGTGTGTGTATAAAGTATTAACTTACACAATCACAAGGTCCCACAATAGGCTTCCTGCAAGCTGAGGAGCAAGGAGAGTCAGTCCAAGTCCCAAACTGAAGAACTTGGAGTCTGATATTCAAGGGCAGGAAGCATCCAGCATGGGAGAAAGATGTAGGCTGGGAGCCTAGGCCCATCTCTTTTTTTCACATTTTTCTGTCTGCTTTATATTCACTGGAAACTGATTAGATTGTGCCCACCAGATTAAGGGTGGATCTGCCTTCCCCAGCCCACTGACTCAAATGTTAATCAATTTTGGCAACACCCACACAGACACACCCAGGATTAATACTTTTTATCCCTCAATCCAATCAAGTTAACACTCAGTATTAACCATCACACCACTCTTCTGATTGATAGAATATGCTTATAAAATGGCATATTGGCAGTGTATATTTATAGGATGGTGGTACAGTTTATGGCTCTGGAATAAAATTAATTGACTAGCCTGTATGTAAATTGAGCCTAGGACCCTGGCTCCAGTGTTAGAAATTTTCTAATTGTCTGCAACATTTCAACACTTTTTCTGCTTCTAAAAAATTATCCTTATTGCAAAACTGTTATTTATTGCATGAATTAGACTCAACATTGCTGACTGTGAATTCTCTGTGGGGTCACTGATATCCAGTTAAGTGTTTGCATCTGGCAGCAGGCCAGCAATAAAGGGCTGGGAGCAGAAGGGCAAAGGCAAACTGACCTCCTCTCCATGCAGTCATGCCCACTGCAGTGGCCTGTCCCCTTTCAGCTGTGATTCCATGTTCTAAACAAGACCAATTTAGGAAGGCATTTGCTGGGCCAAATAGTGACTGCTGGAGGTTTCAATCCTATTTACTTCTTGGCTGTAGATAAAAAAAGGTAAAGCTCCCCAGAAAGGAAACCAGCTTGGAGTGATTAAGTCACTCCTTCATTGCTGCGAGGATGTTGGGTTTCTTACTGTTTGTTTTCTTCATAAAGCTTGTCATTGATTTCAAACTAGTGGAATCTGAAGACACTGCATTTCTAGGTAGGTTAGCAACTCTGGTTGACAAGTCACCACTGCTTCTCTGTGCTAAATGGTCCCATGTAGCTTGGAGGAGTCAGCAACAACCCCAGCATCTAACTTACTATGTTCAGGGTCACGGAATGGCTCGAGCCCTGGCCCATTTTACGTGAAAACATGACTGTTCATTCAAAAGGAAACATCAACCAACAATAGCCTCTCCTGCTGTCGGTCCAGAATGCTCATAGCATGGCTAGAAAGAAAAGCTAGATAGCTCCAGGCCAAATTCTGTGAAACTCCAAAAATACAAAGATTGTTCTCCCCTCCCTCAAAAGAAGAATCATTAAGTCAGGGATTTCCTTAAATGCTCATTGGATTTGATGCTTAGTATGAAGATTTGGTTTCATTTTGAATTGTGATTTCCCCAGGTCTAGACTCCACTAAGGCAATTTCCTGGGTAATAGAGTCTGAACTACCATTCTGTTCTTGAGAGCACTTGCCATCAGCTTCTACACATTGTCATTAGTTTTAAGTTGGTAACTTTTGTAACATGGTCTACAATTTCTAAGGGGAGAAGAGGGGAACTAAACAACCCCTTGAGAATTTTCTGTTGATAACTTGCAACATGGCAGTGCCTCAGTAGATAGCTGATTATCCCAAAGTCCTGATGTGAAACATTGCCAGCGAGGATTCTTTGCCATAAAAGACAACAGAACTTTGTTCTCTGTTTTAATTTTATTTCTAGATAGAACTGACTCTCCAACAATGCAGGGGTTAGTGATACTGACACCCTTAGCAATTGAAAACCTGTATATAACTTTGACATCTAAAACTTAACTACTATTAGCCTACTGTGGATCAGAAGTTTTACCAATAACATAAATAGTCAATTAACACATGTTTTTTATATTATGTGAATTATATGCTGCATTCTTACAATAAAGCAAGCTAAAGAAAAGAAAATCTTATTTAATAAATCATAAAGAAGGGAAAATATATTTAGGGCCAATTTAGGGTTTCAAGATAAGGATCTTGGGAAAATTCAAAAGCTAATTTATACCACTCCAAAAGAATTAACAGAAGTAGAGAGAAAAGAAAATGTTTTTTAAAAAAACATATTCACCAATAAAGAAAAAAGAAGAAGAAAAAAAATGTATATGTACATATTCACCAAGTGGAAATGGATCATGGTAAAGATCTTCAGCCTCATAGTCTTCGAGTCGAGTATGCTGATGAGGAAAAGGCAGAGGAGGGGTTGGTCTTGCTCAGGGTGGCAGAGGTGGAAGAGGTGGAGGAGTTGGAAGTGGAGGCAAGAGATGTAGGGGAGCTCAGTGGCTTTATGGAATTACATTGTAATTTCTATCTTTTTTTGCTTTTTTACTTCCCTACAAACTGTTTCTATATGGAACCAGTTCTTCTACTGTTTGCTTTAGTTTCACTGCCTGTATCAGAGAACAGTCCGTGCCATAAAGGAGGTCAAAAGCAGCCTTGAATAACCAGAACCCTTCTGCCAGATTGTCTAATGTCAATTTGTTTCCTGGGACAGCTTCTTCTACATCTTCTTCCGTACTGTCTGGCACTGATTTAAAAGCACTCATCTCCATCAAGTTGTCCTGTTAATTCCTCTGGTGTGGTGTCTATTAGCTCTTGAATTTTTCCAAGATCTATTTCTTGAAATCCTGCATGCTTCACTTAAAAAAAAAAATCTTTTTTGCCATATCTACAGTCTCTTTCATCATTTTCTTAATTGGTTCTGTTGTAAATCCTGTGAAGTCACACACAACATCTGGACAGAGTTTTCTCCAGCAGGAATTTATTGTTTTAGGTCTGATGGCTTTCAAAGCTTTTTCTATAGCAACAATGGCATCTTAAATGGTGTAATCCTTCCAGACTTTCATGATGTTCTCTCTGTTGGAATTCTCTTCCGTAGTGTTGACAGTCCTTTCCATGGAGTATCCTGTAATGAGCCTTAATGGTCCTTATGATCTCCTGATCTAGAGGATGGATTAGAGACATCATGTTTAGGGACAAGTAGACCACTTTGACACCTTTAGTGTTGAGCTCATGAAGTTGAGTGGCCCAGGGTATTGTCCAATATCAAAACAACTTTAAAAGGCAGTCCCACTGGTGGTGGCTCACACTTGTAATCCTAGAAACTTGGGAGGCTGAGGCAGGAAGATTGGCTAAGGCCAGAAGTTCAAGACCAGCCTAGGCAACATAACAAGACCCCCATCTCTAATAAATAAATAAATATATAAAATAAAAATATATTTTTAAGAAAACAGTTTCTTACTGGCAAGGTACTTCCTGACTTCAAGGACAAAGCATCAGAGGAATTAACCCAGAAAGGGGGTTTTTGTTGGCCACATCTCCTTGTTATACAACCGAAAGACTGGTAGCTGGTGTTTAACTTTTCCCTTCAAGCTGGGGGGTTAGCAGTTTTATAAATGAGGGCAATTTTCATCATAAACCTGAATGCATTTGCACAAAACAACAGAGTTAGACTATCCCTTTTTTCATTAAATCCTAGTGCTTGCTTCTGTGCCTCACTAATAAATGTCCTTTTTGGCATCTATTTTTTCCCAAGGACAGGACACTTTTGTTTGCATTTAAAACCTGTTCAGGAAGATATCCTTTCTCCTCAAATAATTTTCTTAATGGCATCTAGGAACTCATCTGCTGCCTCTTGACTGGTAGAAGCTGCTTTTCCTATAATGTTGACGTTTTTTAAGTCAAACTTTCTAAAACTATCAAACCATCTTTTGCTGGCATTAAATTCTTCAGCTTTAGATTCTTCAGCTTCTTTTTCCTTAAGTTATCATCTAATGATTTCTCTTTTTCTCAAACAATATTAGAGCCTGTGAGCCATCCTTTCCTATAGCAATCATGCACCCACATAAAAGCTACATTTTCAATACAAGATAAAAAGGTATTTTACAAAAAGTGCAAGATTTTTGCTTTTGCTTGTGTAGTTATAGTGATGGCTTCTTGAAATCCTTTTTTTAAAAATAATGGTCCTTACGCTGGATTCATTTATCTTGACATGAACTACCATAGCTTCGGACCTCAATCTGCATTACATCTTAAGCAATTCAACTTTCTCTTTTAATGTCATGATTTTCATGTCATGACTTTTCTCTGCTTCTTGGAAGCATGCTCAGCATCACTGGTGGTACTTAGTATGGGTCCCATGATATTATTCAAGGTTTATGGTATTGCACTAAACACGATAAAAAGTACACAGAGTCCAGGCGTGGTGGATCATGCCTGTAATCACAGCACTTTGGGAGGCTGAGGCAGGTGAACCACGAGATCAGGAGTTCAAGACCAGCCTGACCAACATGGTGAAACCCCAGCTCTACCAAAAACACAAAAATTAGCCAGGCGTGGTGGCATGTGCTTGTAATCCTAGATACCTGGGAAGCTGAGGCAGGAGAATTGCTTGAACCCAGGAGGCAGAGGCTACAGTAAGTTGAGATCGTGCCATTGCACTCCAGGCTGGGCAACAGAGCAAGACTCTGTCTGAAAAAAAAATACACAAGAACTGTGAGAGATCACTTTTTATGACAACAGATTTATTGGAGGGATGAACTGCTCATATAGAGATGATTAGTGTCACACAGCATTTTAAGCAGATACTGGCAACACTGGAGCTCACTTAAATAGCAACAGGAGGTAGCTAGGAAATTACTACGGTAGTACAGTATGCACTACAGTTAATTTTATGCACTTATCATTTAAAACTGCATCTTTACATTTTTTAGATTTCTCAATTGCAAATGGCACCACGTATGGTGTTAAGTGTGTAAGTTTTGATAAGTTTATACTTTTTGTAATAAACTTGTATGTCTTTTATGTCTGTAAATGATAAAATAGACTAGTATCTATCTACATATATTTTATGCACTCATGATGTATCTTTTTGTTAAGCTTTTCATTATTTCTAGGCCACATGATTTGTCCATGAGTTTTTTTCAAATTGTTGCAAATCTCCAAAAAATTTTCCAATATATTTGTTGAAAACAAAGTGTTTATATGTATGAGTAGACCCAAACACTTCAAACCCATGTCGTTCAAGGGTCAACTGTATTTCCAAACGTTGACTAGTCTCAGCTGGGCTTCCTCCTCTGCTGAGAGAGCCAGAGGACAGGTTCCAGAAGGTAAGGCTGGAGTCATTATATAGCACAGAACACCTAGCGTTACAGAGAAATATCTGAGCTTCAGTTTCCTCCTGAGAGGTTTGTCTTTTTTTTTGCTCATGGTAATTGGATATTTCCTCAAATATCTAAGCCTTTCAGAGCTTGTGTGATTATGGCTATTCTCATTTGAATTAATCCATTAATCCATTGTGGCTTTCTAGCTACAAGTCATATAGAACTGGACTTGCTGAATTACAGATAAACACCCTACATAAGATTATTGCACAGTTTACCCTGGAATGTTATCATGTACAGTCTATACAGCATTGTGTTAAAGCAAGAGAGGAAGCAATGTGTCATTTGAGTTCATTTAGTGACATACACAGAGAAATATGCATATTTTAGCTTTTTTTAAAAAAAATGAAAAAAGTTATTCCATTCTATGGAAAGTTCTTGATCTGTCAGCTTTGAGAAGCTGAATTATCTGAATCTTTATGGATCTATAGAGTACACTGACTGCTAACTACAGCTGTGCTACTTTTTTCTCTTAATGAGATGCCCTGAGTGACCCCACATTGATTTTGGTAGTCACTTCTGCAAAGAGAAATAATAGTACATGAGTCTTAGTTCCCCTTCACAAACTATGAAGTAAGATTAACCTTCTGGATGAGCCTAAAGACTGATTTGAAAATCACCAGTTTGCTTTACAGATGGATGTTCACTCATACTCCCTGAATCCAGTGGTATTTCAGAATTTAATTTAGATCTTTCATTGTAAGATCTGCCAGAAACGCTAAATGTCTCTATGCCTGTAAAGGGTTAATTTGAAAGCCTGAAAATGCACAAAGGCAATTGGATATGGGGAAAATTATAGGCTCCTTAATAATTTTTCTGTGTTTTTATGTAGTCAGGTAGAATTGACTCCCATCTTCCACTGAATCTTCCATTGAATAAGACTCATTATACTCATCTTAGGTTTACACATGCATGAGACCGGCAGGTCAAACAAATTCTTCCAGCAATTGATGATTTGGTGATAGTCTTAAAAAATGTTAAGAAGAAGCTTAAATCCAAACACAAAGACTGCTTCATTTGTGAACTAAAGGTGAATTGTGGGTTAAGTATTCCTTTGCCACTTCTTAGACTGGACAACTAAAAATGAAGGGCTAAAATCATTGAAAATGTCTAATGATTTACTGTGAGAGCAAGTGTGAAATACATGCATTAATAAATCATACTCCAGTGATATTTCCTATCTGAGCTATGGCAGCCAGCTTTCTAAGCCTGAATTTTAAAAACTTTAAAAAAAAAAAAAAAGTGGAGAGAGCTATCTTTTCAAAATTTGCTTATATAACACTCGGTTAAGAAAATGTATATTTATTTCCTAAAGTAATGTCATTACTAGAAGTCTACCTCTTTCCCTTTGACAGTAAAACAGAGTGCTTATCTTCATATTTTCATAATGAAAACTCCCCAAGCTCAGGCTACTCTGGCAGATTTACAACCTTTGAGCAGGAGAACTGACAGGCATTTTAATATGAAAGGAGATATGATGTCTTTAATGTACAGTGATGTCACTTCTAACAAGGTGGAAGCAGCTTTCTGCAGTGCAATCACCATAACAAGTCAGACCTGCCTGCTGCAGAAGAGACCTTTTAACCTAGAGAAAGGTTACCAATAATACGAAAAAGAAGGGACTCTCCTGATTCAGGTGGAAGGGCACAGTGTGAGGTTGTGGTCACAAGCCTATTGTGGATATGCATTAGCTGCAGGAAGTTGAAGCTAGAAACTGTCTAGACAGAGCTGACCTTGAGAAGGGAAAAAGGTAAGGCATGACACTGAAAGGGTAATGGAAATCCTCCAGGGAGTGTTAAAATGAAAGCCAGACTGCCTGTTGACCATCTTCTTTCTCCCCTTTATCCTACCCTGAATAGGTCTCATAACTTGAAAGTGATATTGACAGTCACACCGTCATTAGCAGGGTGCTTGATTATTGTGCCAGGAGAAATGACAGTAAGCAAATGCCAGAAACTTGCTGTCTTTTATTTGCAAATGAGGACTTGAAGGTTTAGCATTTTGTGTAGAAAATATTGGTTCTGGTTTTGAAAAGAGCTTTACATTCTCAGAGGCTGGTATTCAAATGTCCTTGTCCTAAGCCCCTAATTAAAACTGCTACTCACTTCTGACCGAGCAGAAAAGGATTTTTATCAAGTAATCTGAGAACTGCTATGCAGCTAAATCCCGTGTACCTGGGAAAGGCTGGAAAGAGCCTTCTGAAGGCCATTTCCCATGAAGTCTCAGGAGTGCTTTCCACTACATCAGAGAATGCAGCTAGTGCATGGTTCTCAATGAAAACCCTCATACTCAAAAACTGGGTAGGTTCTCAGTATGCAAGTAAACTTTCACTTGTTAAGCAAAACTTCTGGAAGTATGAGGGTTAACTTAAGAAATTAGAAGGTTTTGCCAACTCAGGATAGCCAAGCACTTAAAATTTGCCAGCACAATTAAATGCACTTCTCTTTAATTAAATGTAGGCACATTCAGCCTTCCACACATTCAAAATTAAGTCTCAGATTTATCGTGTAAGGGAGCCGAACAGCCAAGGCAAGGGTCAGAATTGACCAATATCACAAAGGACGATAATGTTTTAATACGTTATTATCTGATTAATTTTAATGCAGTGAGATAGTGGTTATGAGCTTAGGCAGGCAGTTCTGGGCTATGGTCTATCCCTGTCACTTGCTAATTATATGACTTAGAATAGTTACCTAATTTTTTAGGACTCAGTTTCCTTATATATAAAATGGGAACAATCACTTTACCTGCCTGACATAATTTCTGTAAGAATTAATTGAGCTAGTAAATAAAAACCACTTAGCACCCAGTCTAAGCATGGTGAAGCACTCAATAAATGTTACATTACTCCTAGTGTTATTATCAAAAACAGATAATTACCTACATTAGTCATCTGTCTTACATTATAATTTCATTTGCAATACTTCAGAATATACAAAATTACCTTATTCATAATAGGCATACTGTTTGTAATAGAAAATATTTTCATTTCATGGTTGCTCAAAGGATCATATTTCAAGCTCTAACAAGCACATGGCCCCAACACCCTGAGCTAGTAAGCCTTGCCTGATGATTTTGACTTAAGAATGTACAGTATTCAAATCTTAATTACGACTACTACTCCTCATGTCTGCCCTCCCAGCCTCCATGCGACTTTCACTCGGTGTCTCTCAAATTTTGATGCACACAAGAAAATCAGGGGAGCTTATGATAACTTCAGAACTTGTGATTTGGTGAATTTAGATGGGTGCCCAGGCAGCTGTGATTTTAATAGATGTCTCAGTTGATTCTGATGCACATGGTACCTATAGACCCTAGGACTCTAACCCCACTAGAACCCTAACAATGCCTGCCTTCAATTTGTCAAGGATGACAGGATGTACCTTGGAAGGATATATAGTTTCCTTCTTCTTTCTTGGTAAGACTCGGATTGCCTTCTGGTTAAGAGCTACTCTCAAATCTGGAATATTGAAGTGGGCCAAGTTAGGACCAAGAGAAAAGAACAAGGCAGATTTCTTAGATCATCTGTTTCATGGGTTCTAAAGGAAAGAGATGGAGGATTTTTTAACATTTTGCTGGAGTAGGAGAGGACACAAGGGCTTGGCTAGAAACTTGGGACAATATTGAGGACTGCACACATGGCTATGTGGTTAGGGCATGTTTTATAGTTGCCTCTTGAGTTCAGTAAGAGTGACGATAGGTAGTCAGATTTCAGATTCAGTGGAGGAAAGGGAATGAAATAGTATACTTGGGACATAGGTGGCTAGGTGGCAAGGTCAAAATATGCTGTAGTGGCTCTCAAATTTTGGCCATGGCCCACTTAGGCTAAGCAGAAGACCTCATGGCCTACATTTCATACCAGTTCTTATCTTACAGGGTTTTGTTTTTTATCAATTGCATATATTTATACATGTAGAGTAAGAATTGTAGAATATTGCAGGGCTTGGTAGGCAGCCTTATTGGTATAATACTAAATCAAAACCTTCCCTAAAATTTTAGTTTATAAATGACAGTCAAAAGAAAACTCTCACACTCTTGTTTCCAGTCTGACATGTAAGGAGCTTGGAAATCATTTGTCCCATCTGTACAAGAAAAAAGCTGAACAAACTGAAAATTAACAACTGTTTTTAGATCCATCTAAGAATTGAGGTCATAAGGCAAACTGCTGCCCTAAAAGTTGGAAATACAGGTGGATTCAGAGAAACCTAGAAAGGAGCAGAAACCTCCGTAGGAACCAGTACCAGAGCCGGACAACCTAAACTGTAACTGATGAATTGCTAGAGGCCCTGTATGGAAAGCTTGAGAGTTAAAAATGCCAGGGGGAACCCAGTCTTAGGGGGCCTCCACGCTTCCAAGGTTTTTACCTCTAGGAGCCTTACTGAGTTCTCACAGTGAAGGTTACAAAAAAGTCCCCTGTGCGTCCATCAGCAGGAGTGGACATGTACAGATGCTCCTTGATTTATAATAAACTCATCATAAGTTGAAAATTTCATAAATGCATTTAATACACCTAACCTACCAAACATCATAGCTTAGCCTAGCCTACTGTAAACATGCTCAGAACACTTACATTAGCCTAGAGTTGGGAAAAATTACCTAACATAAGTCCTATTTTGTAAAAAAAGTTGAATATCTCATGTAACTTATTGACTACTGTACTGAAAGTGAAAAATAGAATGTCTGTTGTTTGCATACTTGAAGTATGGTTTCTACTGAATGTGTATAGTTTTTGTACCACTCTAAAGTTGAAAAATTGTAAGTCAAACCATTGTCAGTCTGACAAGTCTATAGTCATTTTGAAATATACCAGAGCTCTATTCCTCCTGACAAGACCTACCTTCAAGGAAAACCAGTTTACAAGAGCCTAGCCAAAGTAGGGTCTACCAGAGCCTAGCTTACCTGGGGGAATAAAAATACTCAACTCCAGCCCTCTGTAGCCTTCCTGTCTCATCTAAGAGGGAGACAAAAACAGAAAAGCATGTGTGAAGGCCATGGTTCAGGGGCACAGGCTCACTGAAATACTGTGACCTAATTACAGGATCAAAGAATGCTTCTCCTTTCCCCCCATCATATCACACATCAATAAGGCTTCTATACAATAACAGGAGATTGCAACTGAAATAACTGCACTTCCCAGATTTTATTTAAGAAGTCTCTAGGCCAGGCGTGGTGGCTCATGCCTATAATCCCAGCACTTTGGGAGGCTGAGGTGGGTGGATCACCTGAGGTCAGGAGTTCGAGACCAGCCTGACCAGTATGGTGAAACCCCATATCTACTAAAAATACAAAAAGTAGCTGGGTAGTGTGCTGCTTGCCTGTAATCTCAGCTACTCAGGAGGCTGAGACAGGAGAATTGCTTACATCTGGAAGGCAGTGGTTGCAGTAAGTCGAGATTGCACCACTGCACTCTAGCCTGGGCAAGAGAGCAAGATTTTGCCTCAGGAAAAAAAAAATTCTCTAAAGAAACCCAAAGATAACAGGAGAGATTAAAACAAGGCCACCAGAAAAAAATTAGCCTCTGATACCTACAGCTACAGCAAACAGTAAACAAAGTCTAACCCTGGTCATATAAACATAAAACCTTGCACTAAAAATTTATTCTCTTCCTTTTATTTTACTCACTCCATCATATCCTGCTTTCAACAACAAAAAAATTACAAGGCATACTAAAAGACAAAAAACAATTTGAAGTAATAAAGCAGAATTAGAACCATACTCAAATGCAAGAGAGATTGTAAAATTATCAGATCAGGCATTTAAACCAATTATGATTAACATGTTAAGGGCTATAATGGAAAAAGTGGACAACATGCAAGAACAAACAGAGAGACAGAAATGTAAGTAGAGAGAGAAATTCTAAGAGAGAATTAAAAGGAAATGCTGCAAATCAAAATCACTATAACAGTAGTGAAGAATGCTTTTGGAAGGCTTAGCAAAAGACTGGACACAGCCAAGGAAAATCTCAATACACTTGAATATATGCCAAAAGAAGTTTCCAAATCTGAAATACAAAAAGAAAAAATAGTTTTTAAAATGGAGCAGAATATCCAAAAACTGTGGGACAATTGCAAAAGGAATAAATGCCAAACACTGGTCACCATGAAAAAAGGAGAACTAATTTCCTGAGGTCATGTATTCTTGGGGTTACAGGTAATGGAATAGCCCATGGGCTATCCTTGCCCCTCAGTCACTTTTCCCAGTCGGAAGATAAATAACTTATTTGATTGGTGAGTTTGGAAGAAGGATTTAAGTATCTTGACAGTACTATGTTTTTCTGTTTTACTGTTCTCACCCACTATGCAAAAAGTGCCCTGTCTCAGTTGGGAATACTGTATTTTTCCACTTCCGCCTTTTACTGTGTGGGTACATTTTATTCTATTAGAAATATGCAGAAACCCATTGTTGCTGCACATTGATTTAGCACAAGTTAAGACAATAAAAACCTGAAGATGAAGCTTACATGCTAAACTTTATTGGGAAGGAGTGAAATCTTAGGACAATGGAAGGAGGGAAAACATAAATGAGGTGGGAAATGAAGGAGAATAAATGTAAAGTCATATATTACAAGGCTGGCCACAGCCTTGCAAAAGATAAAACAAAGGAAGAGAAAACCACAGCAGGTTACCTTGTCACATGTGATATATCCACACAACTATGTGGAACCACCATCTCAGAAAAGTCCTTTGGTGTGTGGAGGGGAGAAGAATTAGTTACTAGTTCACCTCCCCCTTATTTCTGTATACTGTCTCTCATGGGTCAAAATTTGCCCCATAGAACATTTACTCCCTTACACTTATGGGTTGCAAGACCTGCATTTTCAGGGACTGACGGGGGAAGTCAGATCCTACATCTTCTAGGTGGGAAGAGCTAGGTCTTCAGTGGGTTGCATCAGTTTGGTCCTAGACACCAAAGCTGCTATGGTTTTCACCATGGCACACATGATGGCAGTAGTGCCTGAACCTAGACCTGGGAAAACCCAACTCCTGCGGATGTTAAATGAAGGGTGCCTAAGGTTGTCCCCAAGACAGGTTGCTATGGGCCCATTCCAGACAAACTCAAAGGATGCTTCTAGGGTGTAATTGAAAGAGTGGCTTCTCATAGTAATCTGAGTGGGTTTTACCAGCCCATACAGTTACCCTCCCTCCCTCTGCCTTTCTTTTTTTCTTTTCTTTGTATTTATTTATTTATTATTTTTTGCCTGCTGCTCTACTAGTATAAGAAGCTCAAAGTGTCCAGGAGGTAGCTGAAGCCTCTAGGTTAGTGGAACTTTCACTGTTTTGTCTGAATCAAGACCTCCCTTTCCTGGAACCAGGAAAACCTAGGTTTGAAGAGTGTGAGGTGTGAAAAGCTGATCTTACTATTTTGATCACTTTTTCTTCACCCTGTTGGAGAGAGAGGAATTCCCCCTATAAGTATATGGAGTGGCCAAAACAACATCCAACACTGGACAGATAAAACTGTGAGCAGTTCATTAGTCACATATACTATACTCACGGCCTGGGGAAGGACACCACACTCCATGCAGGACCCCATGAAATTACACTCGAAAACAGTGAACAACTAGACCATGAGGGCCGAACTCTGAACAAAGCCCAAATCCTTTCTTCTTCCATCAACTGGTTGTAGTCCCCTCCCCATGAGGCCATAAATGTGAATTAAGGGAGAGCCATTGATGCAAAAGAGATAGGTGGCTTGAGATTTGTCACCTGTATAAATGATTCATGGTATCTTCTGGATTAACTTGAGCCAAGTCCTGAATATACTGTTTCCATCAAATAGCGTTTCTACCCAACTTTATGACTTATGAATCTGATCATATTGAGCTCAACATACAGAAATATTCTCAAGTGAAATATCAGCTGCCTCTAAAATCCAAAAAAGGCCAGAACACACTGTGCCTCTTTCTTGATGATAAGAGATGCAAAGGGCAGCCATTTTTTCTTTATTTTTTAAGGGGTTCTTCTGGTGTGTTTTAGGCAACTTGACAGGTGACTTGACTCCTAAAAATTTCACCAACGTAGAAGACCCTGAACTGTGAAATTAATCTCCCACCTCTGGCATGCATGTAACTAGCCAGATACAGGGTTCTTGAAATCTCCTACGGATCACGTCCGATTAGCATGATCTTCTGGTTACCGTGGACCAGCAATGAAGTGTTATGGAATGTCAAAGTTGCCACAGTTCCTGTGAAGTATATTATGACAGAGACAAGAGCTGACACAGCACTGAGGCAAGACAGTGAAGGTGAGGATGGGAAGTCCAAGACCAAGGTGCCGCAGATTCAGTTCTTGGTGAGAGCCTTCTTCCCAGTTTGCAGATGGATGCCTTGCTGTATCCTCAAATGGTAGACAGAGGGATTAGCTCTAGTGTCTCTTCTTTTAATAGCATTAATCACATTCATGGGGGCTCCATCCCCATGACTTAATTACCTCTTAAAGACCCCACTTCCAAATACCATCACATTGGGGATTTCAGCTCCAACACATGAATTTTGGGGGGAGCACAAAGATTCAGTCCATAGCACCACTGCTAAAAGTGGGAATGTTCCATGAGCCCTAAGTGTCCCTGTGTATTGTTGCTGGATGTGCCAAGAATGCAAGGCTCTGACCACTCTTTACCCGGGTCATTTCTCAGGATTGTGTTCGCAGTGAGCAACCTTGAAAAATGAGTTGCATAATCTCCCAGGCAAAGAAAAGGTTAACTGCAAAAGCAGTAAATTCCCGAACTCAGCATTCCTCTGCCGTAATGCAACACCCTAGGTGAGTAGGCATCTTCTTGGCCCCCCTGAGTCATCACCCTCTCTCCCTTCTTTGGGATTTAGGGGATACAAGGAACAAATGCAAATGAACATGAAGCTCTGCCTACTGCTTTTTCTGTGAGTGATAAAGCTCTTTGTGACTAACCCAGGATCTTATTATGTCTTCTTCAAACATTCATGGAATTGTAAGAGAGCTACTTGTTAGCTTGTAAATAGGGTGAAACCTCAGATCTTACATAGTTCTTGACAGTGACATAAAGGCAAGCTGCTTCTTTTGCTAACAGCTATCGAGAAGAAAATTCTTGCCAAATCAATAGCTATACCTCCAGTGTTAGAGGCTTGGTAGCCATGGTAAAGAGATCTCATCTGGCACTGTAGCTTTGATTAGGTCTATTTTCTGGTTACATCACCTTCATCCTCCAGGGTCCATCTGATTTTTACAGAAGCCAGAGAATTGAATCAAGAGAATATTAGGGGAATTAATCCCTTATCTTTGGTGATGGTGTTAATCTTCGTAATTCTTCAAGGACTGTGGTATTATTCCTGTAATTGACAAGAGATGAGGGTGTTTCAGGAGCTTACACATGGCCAGTGGTTTTCAATCAGGGGTGATTTTGCCCTCTTAAGGACATTTGGCAATGTCTAGAAACATTTTTGGTTATCATAACAAAAGTTGTTATTGGCATCTAGTGGGTAGCCAGGGATGCTACTGAACATCCTACAGTGCCCAGAATAGACCTCACAGCAGATAATTGTCTGGTTTAAAATGTCAATAGTGCTGAGGTTGAAAGACCCTACACTTAGCCCTTCCTACCACAATGACCCTTACTCCACAGGACAGGCAATTGATTTGAGGGTCCAGCAAGAAGCTAAGTATATCTTCTCCATCATACTTTTGGGAACCAGAGAAATAATTGCAAGGTGGGTATCCAAAACCACTTAACCCTTCAGCAGACAGACTTGGTCTCCAAAAGCCTGTGTTCTAATCAAGCCTATGTTCTAATATGATGGTGTTTCACGTCTCCTTATATCAGTATCATCTTATACACTGCAGCTAATAGTCCTTGAAAAGTCTTAGTTTTGCTCTTTCCCTAGTGTCCAGTTACCCTGGCAAATTGCTTTGGTTCTCTCTGGGGAAGGATCAGAGGACTATTTACTGTATATGTTTGCAGTGGCATTATAGGGTCCTTCCTCTAGGGGATCCAGAATCTCCTTCAGTCAATGGGCTCTGAGTCTTAACTGACTTAGACCTGGAAACTCAATGATGGAGTGTAATTTTCTATTGTGGAAGGCAATGATAGCCTTCTACTTAACAGCTCTTGATGTTGTTTTCCAAATCAAGCATCCCCCCTAGTCAGTTTCCCATTCCAATGCATCCTTGACAGCAGGCACCCTCACCCAGCTAGGGCCTTGCTGTTTGTAAGGCTTATTAGATCTATCTTTTCCTTGACGGTTAAGGGCTGCCACCTGGTCTTTGGTCATCTGTATTCCTTTTGCCACAAAGAATAAAAGGGGGCCCAATTCCAAAGAAGCATCTCCCATTGTGAACCTGGCCTGCAGAGGACAGCCACCACTGAGTTTCTCAAAGATGCTGCTGTCCCACCCCTTACTCTACCACCATTTCCCCATGGCATTCCTTATCACCTCATGAAGGCAGCCTTATGGGAAACATAGTCAGGTGGTAGGTCTTACAAAGTGAATCTGTTCTCACATACATACCTCCTTTAGACTTCTGACCTTTTTCTCAAAACTATGTGAAGGAAGTTCTCGTATCTCTACTTCATTCACTTTAGGTCATCGTGGTGATTAGGCATGAAGGCACCATTGCAGCAGCACGTAAGGACCAGCTCCAGGTGTCATCAGAACACCAAATCCTCAGTCACACTGGAGTGGCTCATGTCAATCCATTCCCACCTATCCAGCCCATGTGCCTCCTACACTCTAATGCCCTCAAGATCCACTCCCATGACTGTTCCCACAATTTCTGCCAGCATATTTCATCAAGATCAATATTTCCTTTGACACAGAGGCCATGTATTCCCCAGCAGGAAGAAAATTTGCCTGGAGGCAGTGAGAGGAGGTTAGAGTGGGTGTTGAGGAAAACTTGAGAGTCAGCGTGATTTTGGAGGCACCTGCTTCATTAGCATGATCATTGCGTGCTTTCCAGACAAGGGGTGATGCTTTACCACTGACAAGGGGAAACAGCCTCTTTTATCAGTTAGAAAGATCCAGGCTTGTCTACAAATATCCCCATTCCAGGTCTCAGTTTTCCACTCTTCCCTATCAAGACCCTAACTTTAATATCAAGACCCTATTGAGATTGCACATTTAGTTTTTTTTTATATCTCTGCCACCCTTAGAATCACATCCTAAACCAATTTTAAGTGCAGGTTCAGGAGATGAGTGTCTCATTTAAACAAAGCCTCTGGCTTTCAGAGCATAACTTAAGTTGATAATAAGATGCCCTGAACCTATGATTTTCTTTTAGCAAGGCCTCAAAACACCTCAAAAGCAGCCTAACCTACGCTACTGACCAAAGGTGGTAGCTCCATGATTTTCCAGGCTTGCTCTCCACCTGTACTTAGTCCCAGTTAACCTCAGGCGAAAGAGTTAGCAACTGTGCAGCCACTTCTAGGGGCTATTGATGTCCCAATTATCTGATTGTTTTCAGACAGATTGGCATCAAATTCAAAGTCCCACTCCAAGGTCCTCCTTTCTAGGACACTTCTCGTACTAACTTTCTTAGTAAACAAGAAAGTTTACTAAGCTTGGTTGCTAATGCTTTATTTTTTTGGTGGTATAATCCCAGGCTAGCCTGAGTCAAGGAAAAGGGAAAGTGAGGCAGGTAAGGAGATATAGCAAATACAGGGTGGTCCATTAGTGAGCCAGCCATAGCTTCATAGGAAAACACAGCCAGTTGCTTGATCATATGAGAAGAATCTCTATAGACTGTTATGAAACACTAATAACGCATTGAGGAGTTCCAGTTTTTTATTGCTATGTAACAAACTACCAGATAGTGTAGTGGTTTAACACAACCATTTTCTCTTGTCCTTGATTTTATGAGTCAGGAATCCAGGAAGGGCTTTGCCAGGTGGTTCATCTCTCTGATCCATTTGCCATCAGTTATGGTGGCCAAGCTACAGGATCACTATCAAGATGGCTTCTTCACTCACCTGTGGCACCTGGTCTAGGAAGGCTGGTAGCTGATGCTGGCTTATGGCTGGAAACTCAACTTGGGCTATTTGACATGTGAACGTTCCATGTAGCTTGGGTTTCTCTTAGCATGGTGATTCAGTACCAAGTGATAGTGTCTCAAAAAAAAAAAAAAATATTCCAGAGACAACAGGCAGAAGTTGCAAAGCTTCTTATGACTTAGCCTCTTAAATCCAAGAATATTGCTTCCATTGCATTCTATAAGTTAAGCAAATCTCTAAGGCCAATGTAGATTTAAGGAGAGAGGGGATTAGACTCTACTTCTCAGTGGAAGAAATAGCAAAGAATCTGCAGCCATCCTTAATCTAGTACATACAGTCCACAGGCAGAGAAAGTGACAGTAAATTCAAGGTGGTGAATTATTGAACTGGCCAGAGTTTCACAAGAAAACATAGCCAGTGATTTAAACATTACAGTCCCCAAATAGGATGTTTGGAAAGACCATCTCAGGAGATTCTATTTGGAGAAAGAGGAAAGAAGAATTTATCTGATGCTTTTTCATCCCTATGTTATCTTTTGTCTTTCCCTGATCAAAATTCATATGAGGTGGTAATTCCCCTACATTTCTGGGCTGTCACTTAGTTCCTTTTCCTCCCAGGAAGCTGCCATGGAAGCCACATTCCATGATCCACTTCATGGCCCTTCCTCTGAGTCCAGAAGTAGGTGAGAGGATCCAGAGCCTCCATGCCTGGTTGCAAAGCTCCTGTAGCTCTTGCAGTGGCAGGCATGTTGAATTATGCTAGAGCTAGCCCTTACCCTGGGGGAGGTTAAGATGTGTAATGATGTTAATAACGGGTGTTGATTAACTTAGGTGACAGTAGTCTTGGGGAGACAGTGGTGCTCTCTACTGACAGCAGGTGTGGACAAGTGAATCTGGAAAGATGTGTAAGTTGGATCTGATACACACATCTGAATCTTGTCATTCAACCTATCATGAGTAATAAAACAGATATTTTTAAAATTCATCTGAGGTCTTTCTTGGTTGATTTAGAATGATCTGTGTCTTTCTCAATTGGTTCCAAATTTGGGAGGGGGTGATTAGATAAGTTCTGTTGCCTCACGAGGTGTCACACTCATGTTTATCTACCCTGCCTGTGCTCTAGAAGGCTGCCTTAACAGGTTGTATCTATAGGCTCCCCTGTTTTCTGGCTTCCGGTTGAGTTAGCCAATGGGATGCGCTGAAAGGAGATCAGAGGATGGTTGTCAGAGTCAGCTGTGTCCCTTTAACAAAGACCACAGCTCCTATCAAGCAGTCTTCTACAGCAACTCTCTAATGGTTCCAGAAACTGCCTCCTTGGCTTGTCCTATCAGTTCTAGTAGTGAGACGGCTCACCTGTGTTGCAAGCCCTGGGGTACTGCACCACTCCTTACGGGTTTCCTTAACACAGCCTATACTTTGTGAAGAGTCGTTTGAAAACTCTCTGAATTAAAGTTTAATTTAAGGGTGCCTTCTGTTTCCTGTTGGGACCCTAATACAAGTGGGGACAAGAATATAATTGTCACCCTTAGATCCCCCAAAGTAAGCCCTAATAATTGTTAGCAGATTACTAGTAAACTGTCTTTAGTCATGTAAAAGTAAAAGTTATATTGCTGCTAACTGTTCTCCTAAAAGTAGAAAGAAAAGGACTTCATTTTTTAATCAGTTTGAGACTCATAAGGAGAGCCCCTGGGGCTCAACTACACAATTTCAGGGATATCATGAAATGCCAACAATATTCTCAGGGGAAATAAATGGAGCTCTGATTTCCTACCATATGCCAGGGAAGAATTGAAAGTAAAGAGGTAATGAAAACAGCTAATTTACTCTTTTTGGGAAATTAGGCAAGTCCCAACATTGATTTTATTAAGGCAAAAGGAACATTACTAAGTGGCAAGTATCCATGAGCACTTTTATATGAGTGTAATTCAACGATCTTAACTCTAGAGCTGGGCTTTCCAATAGGGTAGCTACCAACGAAATGTAGCTATTTAAATTTGAATTAATTAAAACCAAATAAAATAAAAAATTCAGCTCCTGAGTCACACCAGCTACATTATAAATGACCCATAGGCATATGTGGCTAGTGGGCACAGTGCTGGGCAGCAAAGGTGTAGAACATTTTCATCACCGCAGAACATTCTGTGAAACAGCACTGCTCCTGTGAAAGAAAGTTCACCCCCATTTCTCTAGGTTGTATTTTTTTTTTAAATAGCGTGTTTATTGAAATTTTAGGATGCTAAGTTATCAGATACCAGAGAGCTATATTAAGTGGAAATGCATTATATTACGTGGACAAGTGAAAGAGCTCTGTGATTGTTTAGAAAAGACTTTATGACTGATTGCGAAACTGTTTAAAGTATTCATTTTAAAATTTGTTAAAGTTATTAAACAAAATAATAAAACAAGAAGATAGTCAACCTAATTGAATTCAATATATGTGCTTTTTTCTCAGACATTAGAATCAGCATTAGAGGAACTTAATTGATTTTGAAATTAATTTTTGAACTGAAGATAGAATTTGAAAAGCCATATAATACATTCAAAATTACTTTTGTTCTAGCATTTTGAAAGGGAATGCCTTTTAAATAAAAGCATGAAAGCCAATAAGTAAACATATATCACCCAAGTGCAACAATTAAGATAAAGAAAATGATTAGGTACTTCAACCTGAAATTTATTTGAAAACAATGGGAAAGTTAGTTATTAAGCATTCCAACCATAAAAAAATCATTTATCTTAAAAAAAGAAAAAATTTATACCAAGTTGATAAAATATCTAGGATATGTTAATGAGTCAGTATACAAACAAATAATAAGCTGAGCTTAAATGCAAGTTTCTGATATTACTTTTGTATGTATCTCAGGATGCATCCTTTATATATTTTGAAATCAAAACAGTATGCAATTTTTACTTTTAAACTCTGAACAGAGGAGCCAGGGTTTTCTTAGAAGGGCTGTCATCAATACTACCTTCTCCTGGAAAATATGTTTAATGCCAGACCACATGGGTGGGCATTGAAAGTACACTATTGACTCTTTAAAATCGACATGCTGTTTTCCTGGCAGAAGAACAAAACTGAGGGTGATGGAAAAGAGGTAAATTGAGGTCATCTTGGACAAAGTAGACCAAGACTGGTTAGTCTAATAGGCTAAGATTTTTAAAGGATTTTTAAAACAATCACCCTTTTTTCCTTATTACAGAAATAATTCATACTCATTTTAGACATGTTAGCAAACACAATTAAGCAGGTAGAAGAATATGAAAATGATAATTCACTCTCCCTAGTGACAAACCCCACTGGTAGTTTGGGATATATTCGGCCAGGATTTTTGTTTCCTTGTTCAGAAAAATATATTCGTTCCACCACTTGAGGGTGTAAAGGTGAAAGTTTTAAGTTGATGGACTATTTTAAATATGGTTCTGAAAACTGTATTTTTTCCCAGATCACAACTTCCTTATATTACTAGAAATTTTAAAAGCATCTATTTTTTAAAGAGCTGCCAGAATTGTTCCCAATTTCCTGATATGTAGGGAAGTTCACTATAGTTATTGTGTTAAATAGTCCATTTTCTTAATTTAATAAAGAGCCTGATTCAAACTATGTGTTCTAGTGAGACCCAAAACAGTCAGCTCTCGTTATCTTTTGTGGTCAGAAATAAATGACCCCCCAAAAATGTAAATACCAACAAATGCCCCCTACATTAATGTTCCCCAAACCTCACTTTAATTTTTTCAATGTGTTTTCAAATCCAAAAGGGACACATTTGTATCTCCAAAGGAAGGTAGAGGACTTTTTCTTTAAATCACTCAGGAGGAACTAAGAAAACTTTAGTTCCTAATCATAAATTAAACATAGAATACCCTCCAAAATGAGAGTGGTGATTTTGTCTGTAAGAACTCACTGGTGTTAAGCATGCGAGTAATATCATTTAGTGTTTTAGGATCATCCATCTGGAGGCAAGGAGGTCGCTGGAGGCAATGCAAGCAGTGGGGAGGTTAGGGTTGCAGATAAAGGACAAATGGCAGGGCAGGACTGAAGCAGGCAGCGTGTCTAGGGACGGGGGGAGATTAGACATATTCTGAAAAAAAAGATTAATTGAATCTAGGCGAGTAAAGTGCTAAATGTGGAGTCATGAGGGGAGAGAGAGATCTATGTAAATTGAGGTCATCTTGGACAATGTCTACTACATTGCCAAGATTTTTAAAGGATGTTTCAAAAATCACCCAGGTCTTTTACTTGGACAACTAAAGTACCAACTAGGGAAAGAGATAAGGATTGTAGGAGAAAAGGAACGTATGAGGAGAAGCTTTGAGTCAGGCAAAATGATGTCAGTTTTGATCATGTTAAATTTTAATGGCCATGGGACATCTAAATGTAATATACAGTAAACAGCTGGAAACACCATTCTGAAACTTAAGAGAGGTGCTTGGGCTCAGAATATAGATTTAGGGCAATGTTTCCCAAAGATGTTCTGCAGACTACTGTTACGGCAAGACTTCACAAAGCCTTTGGTTTGGTAACGTACACTGTAAACCCCTAAGAATGAAGGGCGTATCACTGGCACTTCTCTGACTTATGTGGACGTGGCACCTAGTGCTCTTTGGTACATCATTTTGCAGGCATTGGAGTGCTGGTGTCATCAGAGGCCTGATACTGATGAGATCCCTAAAGAAATAATTTTGAGTGGGAAGAGAAAGTGCTGAGGATGAAACTTTGGGGAATCTAAATATGTCATGCCTAAAGAGTTTAAGGCCCAGACAGTGCCTTTGATTCCCCCTTATCTGAATTTCCTTTCCTGATGAAAATTTTACTATTGTTATACTGCCCCAAAACAAATAAAATTACGTCTTCAGTTTCAGAATTTACTTAGGTATATTAGGTGATTTTGACAATTCCATCTCCATTCGTATATTTATAAAACTTCTTTTAACTCTGAAAAACTGTATTCCCAAACTCACATACATGCTGGTGAATACCAGCATTTAAGAGATATGCAATAGAAGAAGAGGCTGGAAAGGGACAAAGGGGAAGGATTGGCACAGCCAGGAAGGAGGCCTTGCTTAGAAGATGTGGTGGATAATTGTGTGTCAACTTGACCAGGTTCTGGTGCCCAAAACAACTAGTCTAGATGTTGCCATAAAGGTATTTTGTAGATGTGATTAAGTTACAATTAATTGACTGCAAGTGAGAGACATTACCCTGGATAATGGGTATGGGTTTCATGTGATGAGTTGAAGGCCCTCAGAGCAAAGACCGAGACTTCCTGAAGCAGAAGGAATTCTGTCTCAAGACAGCACATAGAAACCCTGCCTGCGTTTCCAGCCTGCTGGCCTGTCTTACAGATTTCAGATTTGCCAGCCCCCACAATCCTGTGAGCCCATTCCTTAAAATAACTCCCACCCCCTCTCTCTCTCTGCCTGACTGGATACAGAAGCTGAATGAGGAGAGTATTTCAAAGAGAAGACCACGATCAGCACTGTTCAACGCCTTAGAGGGTCAGGTAAGATGAAAAAAAGAAACACCATCAAATATAATGGAGATTTAAAGTCTCCCTATAGTACTAACTTTTTTGACTATTTTAATTTTTTTTTTTTTTTTGAGATGGTTTCTTGCATGTTGCCTGGGCTGGAGTACAGTGGCTATTCGCAGGCACGATCGTGGTGCGCTGCAGCCTCCCTGCCTTGACCCTCCCACCTCAGACTCCTGAGTGGCTGGGACTGCAGGCATGTACCGCCATGCTTGGCTTCAATTTTTGAGAAGCATTTCAAACCAAGGTAACCACCTTCCTACTTTGATCACGGTCACCCCTTGTTTATAGAGTTGTAAGCTGAAATGTTAAACTCTCCTTGGTGACGAGTTCCTGCCAGAATTTATTCTCCTTTTGTAATCCTGATAGTTCCTAGTACTGAACCCTAGTACTGAACCCTAGTACTGAATTAGTGGGATCAATGTTCCTAGTACTGAACCCTAGTACTGAACCCAGTGGGATCAAAGAATGTTAACCTGGATTATCTTCTCTTTCATCACCTGTAGTTAATGAGATACATAGTGTAATCATTTCCTCTTTTTTGCTTAAATCAGTCCTGTTTGTTGTTGTTGTTGAGACAAGGGTCCCTTGATCGCCTAGGCTCAAGCAATCCTCCTGCCTCAGCTTCCTGAGTAGCTGGGAGTACAGGTGTGCACCACCATGCCTGGCTAATTTTAATCTTTTTTTTTTTTTTTTTTTTTTGAAACGGAGTTTCACTCGTGTTACCCAGGCTGGAGTGCAATGGCGCAATCTCGGCTCACCGCGACATCCGCCTCCTGGGTTCAGGCAATTCTCCTGCCTCAGCCTCCTCAGTAGCTGGGACTACAGGCATGCACCACCATGCCCAGCTGATTTTTTGTATTTTTAGTAGAGACGGGGTTTCACCATGTTGACCAGGATGGTCTCGATCTCCTGACCTTGTGATCCACCCGCCTCGGCCTCCCAAAGTGCTGGGATTACAGGCTTGAGCCACCGCGCCCGGTGCTAATTTTAATTTTTTAGATAGAGACAGGGTTCTCACTATGTTACACAGGCTGGTCTCCAACTCCTGGGCTCAAGCAATCCTCCCACCTTGGCCTCCCGAAGTGTGGGGATTACAGGCGTGAGCCCTGTACCCGTCCTCTCCTGTTTTGCTTTTTCCTTTTCTGTTCCTGTTGGTATCACTGTAGCCCAGACCTTCACTTCCTCTCTACTCTCAGGGGCTTTGAGGCTAAGCAGGACTACAAGTTTGGTGGTGGCAGAACATGAACAAGAGGGATTGAGGAGCCTCCTGGGAAGAACTGGTTCTAAGAGAAGAAACAGACACGTGGTGTAGCTCCGCTCAGAGGGAGGGAGTTCCTAGTGCAGCGTTGGTGTCATTCGCCCATGCTGCAGCCCACTCCAGCTTCAGCGTGTGCCTGAGTCCTCGGGAGAGACAGGAGGACAGAAAGGGCCTTTCCCACAGTCTTCACAATCTTTCTGAGACTCTGGAAATTCAAGGCAGTGCTCAGCCTTGGGAAAATGCAGCAGAATAATATAGAAGGGGATGTGAAGGATTCTGTCCACTTTATTACAGAACATAAAAGCTTGGATTTTGTGGATTTCAGACAGTGGTGTGCTGGAAAATGTTTAACAACCAGCTCTCTGGAAAAAATAAATAGATAGAAGCCATAAGCTGTCCTCTCTTCCCAGCTCTGAGTTTAATCACATCAGCAGCTTGAAATTAACCATGGTGGGAAAGCTCACACCAAGAAAATCAGCAAGTTTTACAGAGAGGACAGTAGCACATCTTTCTGTAATATTTTCACTATAAAAATACAATAGATGTAGATAACTTTAAGAATATAGATTATAGTAAAATAATTTAGAAGTGATGAGTTTTGAGGATTTATTGCTTTTTTTGATAAAATTTATTTCACTGCCAGTTTATATAATTTAATTTTTAATAATGCCCATGTTTAACAGTCACAGGCAAAATTTCTAAACATGTTAACAACTGGCTGTGGGCATCCTGTCTGCACAGGCTCCAGCACACCATTGATTCCGGGCTTCAGAGCATAGCACACCTGGGGCGTCAGGGGCCTGGTGTTTCCACAGTGCCTACAGCCGTGGCAGTGGCAAGCCTCAATGCACAGATTTGCTGCGGCTAATGCTTACTGAGTTTAACTGAAAACCAAACTGAGTTTAACTTAGCAAGGAAGGCTGCAACAAGTCTGCAATGTTCATTCATTTCTGTGCGTGAAAGCTTCATCCTCACTAGTTCATGACAGAATGCAACAACAGAGCAGGCTCTAGGAAGCCTTCTTGCATTTCATCAGTGATTCTTCCTCCTTGCCAATCTTTCTATTTTAATGCCTTTCCTTGCCAAAACATGCCCAGTGAACTATGTTCAAGACTCCCAAATTCCTTTGGCTGTAGTTGACTTCATTTTTATAGCTTGCTATCTTATTTTTCTAAAATGAAGTTTTTGTATTTTTTTCTTATTGAAAAAGCAATCATACCTTTGTTTCAGGAGGAAAAGTGGAAAAACATAGTTAAATTAAAATGATATAAAACAAACATATCCATGTAAAGAAAAAAACACAATAATTAACATTATTGTCCTTGTCTGCCTATGTCTGGCTCCGTGGTGCTTACCTAAACTTGCTTTACAATTGAAAAAGTTCATTCTACCCTGAGGGTAGTTTTTAAAAGGGTAGTCTTTTTTATGAATTTTTTTTTTTTTTTTTTTTTTGGTTAGGGCAAAGGTTCACTGCTTCTTTTCATTCATAAATTATTTAAACTCAGAGGGATTTGCTTTCCTTATCACACTCCTATAACCTTCCTATTCCTTTTTTAGCCTCTTAACTGATGTGAGGCCTTTATCCATGACCTAGAGGGGGAAGCTTCTTGGAAAAGGGCAGCTCTCTGGTAATTTTGCATTAGTGCTTCTTGCCTCTCTATAACCATCAGAGCCACTTTTTCCAGTCCTCACCAGCACACAAAGAGAAATGTGCTGTCTGTCTGCAATCACGCTTTTCTGGCTGCCAGGGCAGTGTATGGCTCTGGGGAAGAAAGACACCCTATACTTCTTATTGTGCCTTTCTGCGCTTTGCAATGCCCCATTTGTATCTTTTGCCTGTACAAAAGAAATTTTCATTTTAAAAGAAGCATCCTGAATCCACAAAATCCCATAATACCAATTTCTTTTCTATCAGGAAAAAGAAGAGAGTGAAAACAATGCATGGTGATTAAAGATTTCCACGGCGACAGCTCCCTGGGGTGAAACACGAGGCCCTACATTGGCAGCGCCATCCACCAGGAAGGCTCTTCGTGGACACGCTGTGTCACTTGCTTCAGTCCCTGTCTAAGCCGGGATTGGACTGGCACATTGCCTTGTTGAAATTGGCTCCGCACCTTGTTTAAGTGGGCATCCTGCCATACTAATTGATGGGTATGAGTGCAGACATGCTAGAGAACCAGGATGCACACCAGATCTGGGTAGGAGAAGAGTTTCGGTCCAGAAATATCAAAATAGTCAATTGTGCTGAGTTTGTGTGCCAGGGCCTAGAAGAAGATGGTATCAATGCTCTGCTGCAGCTCAGAGCTGGATTTATTTTTAAAAGCCCCAAATAGCTGAAAAAACAAGGAAGGTATGGGCCTGAGAAGGAGAAGTAAGAGACAAGGTTATTGACTTTCAAAAGAAAGAGTTAGTGTCTGCCAACTGGGGAATAAGAAGGTTTTTCATCCAAGCCATACCATGATTACAGTAACTTTCGAGCTGAGTGCTTTGGGCAGATACAGAAATCAGAGCCACCTCCTGATGGGACTTCCCAGGTAAGTCACGGTGGGGACTGCCAAGGTTGGATGCAGACGGCTGCTCCCGACCTGGGGAATGTCTCTCCCTCCTTGTCCATGATGCCTCAGCTACCCCATGAGATCAACCACTCATCAGGTGCATCCAGCAGGCCAGCCCCTCCCCCAGAAGCACAGCCATCAGCCCATGTCCTTTTGTCGCTTCCATCTTTTGAAATACAATTGTCCCTCCATTGGAAGAATAGCTGGGTAACAATCCAAGTTTGGTGCAGAAGAGAGAAATTTTTCAATATGAAAATGAGGAAGACGTCAAAGAGAGTTCTGAATGTATGTTAGCACAGACTACCCTATATTTCCCTCTATAGCTGGCAGTGACCTTCTTCCAACCACCTAATGCTAAACAGTCCAGGAGAAAATGACATTGAAGGACGCCGGCACTTAATAACAGAGACAACAACAGGGTCTTCAAGATACAGAATGAGGTAGATGACAACTGCACTGATGCTGGTGGAGATGAAGTCCGTACCTCAATATAGCCATATGTTACAGCATAACATACAGGGCTCAGATACAAAAACCTTTGGCTGGACTTCAGGAAAGTGCCTGTTTGAAGACTTGAAAAACTCACTCTTTAAACTGTCCCATCATTATTTGAATCGACTGACAATATGGGGAATATGGACTGGTCTGTTTAGCTTCCCTCAGCTTTTGAACCAGATCCATTTTATTATCAATTGAATTCTGCACAGAGTAGAATTAGAAGAAGCCATTGCTCTGACCCCAATTTTACATAATTTCTCCCTTCCTGATTGTAAAAGTTTCCCTTTATGATTTCGGCTTCTGAAACTTGGATACTGTATGATGGGTGACTCTTTCCATTTTGAGTGTTTTCCTTCACAATTCTGACTTCTCACACACTCAACAACCAGTTCTTTGCAGGGTGAGAAATGATTTCTCTCAGCTGAGCATGGTGGCTCATGCCTGTAATCCCAGCACTTTGGGAGGCCAAGGTGGGCAGATCACGAGGGCTGGAGTTCGAGAGCATCCTGGCTAACATGGTGAAATCCTGTCTCTACTAAAAATACACAAAATTAGCCAGGTGTGGTGGCACATGCCTGTAGTCCCAGCTACTCAGGAGGCTAAGGCAGGAGAATCGCTTGAACCCGGAAGCAGAGGTTGCAGTGAGCTGAGATCACACCATTGTTCTCCAGCCTGGGTGACAGAGCAAGACTCTGTCTCAAAAAAAAAAAAAAAGAAGAAATGATTTATCTCTCTCCAAAGGCACCAATTGCCATGTGCTGCACTCAGAGTTCTCAGTAGCCAGCCCAATGTTTGTCAGACACAGCCCAGGGAATTCCCCGATGTTTGTTACTCACAGTTTCACTCAGGCACATCCCGACCCTGTCTTGACTCAGTGGAAGAGCAGCCCAGGCCAGCAGTAGGTACAGTTTGTAGTTACCCTTGTGACCATATACCATCTAGAATACTTGAGGTGAGGCCTTGGGACCTGAGGTCCCCTGAGTGGTCCCCTCCCTGTAGTCATTTCCCAGGGCTGCTGCAAAGAAGGACCGCAATCACAAACTGGGTAGCTTAGAACAACAGAAATTTATTGCTGCACAGTCCTGTGAGCCAGAAGTGCCAAGGTAAGGTGATGGCAAGACTGCGCTCCCTCTGGAACCTTCATGGGAAGAATCCTTCTTTGCCTCTCCCAGCTCTGGTGGCCTCAGGCATTGCTTGGCTTGCAGCCGCATCACTCTAATCTTCCTGTGGATTGCTCCCTATGTCTCCTCATATGGTTCTTCCTCCCAGCATATCTGTGTCTGTGTTCAAATTTTCCCTTTTTATAGGCACACCAGGCATACTGGGTTAGGGCTCACCCCAGTAACCTCATTTTAACTTTGCTACATCTGCAAATACCTTATTACCAAATAGGTCACATTCTGAGATACTGGAGTTTAGAACTTCAACATTATCTTTTGAGGGGGGACACACAATTCATCCCAAAGTACTCCCTCTCGACCCACCACTATGCTGGCCTAGTTAATCTGTCTTTATTCCACAAACATGTTTAGTTGAGCACCCACTATGTGCCACATGCTGGTGAGACACAAGAGGTGGAGCAGTGAAGAAAAATATGGTCCTTGCTCTCACAAAGCATACCCTGTTGTGGCAAAGGCAGACAATAAACAAATCAACACAACATGATGTGGGATAAAGTCTATGAAGAAACTAAACAGGGGCTCTGATGGGGAAGGGTGGAGGCATGCGCAGAGACTGCTTTAGAAGGGAGGTTAAGGAAGGGCTCATCAATGTGGTGATAAGATGCCAACGGAGGGTGAAGCCGCCATGGGCTGAAGAGGCGGAACAGTGTTCCAGGCAGAGGAAATGGACAGTGAGAGCCGTGGGAGGTGGGAAAGAATGTCGCGTGTCCTGGATGCTGTGCAAAGGCAGCCATGGGGACACGGCACAGATGTGGCTGGAGACAGAGCCAGTGGCAGACCCAGCACGGTCTTCCAGGCTGCGGGAACCTCTGAGGATGTGATTTTTGGTACAAGGAGATTAGGCAGACATGATCTGATTTACGTTTTTCATGACACCATTCCATCTGGTATGCAGAATGGATCAGAGCAGGGCAGCAGTGAAGCCAGGGAGACTGTTAGGTGGTTTCAGTATTGCCCAGGTGAAGGCCAGTCCAGGTGGCTTAGATGAGGCTGGGGGCAGCAGTGAGGAGGCATAAGAGAAAACTGACTCTGGGTTTTTTTGGAAGATAACTTACAGGGCCTGCCAATGGAGTGGGAGCATGATCATAGGGAGGCTGGGGGATGTTTTGCATGGCTGGGAATTGCCTGGTTTCCCCATTCAGCCCTCTAGGCCTCTGCTGGACAGACCTGTGTGGAACTCCTACCTGCTGGCCTGCCATTCTGCCCCCTGCTGGTCATTTACCGGGCCCCACCATGAATTCCGTGGTCACCAGCCAGAACCCATACCATGAGGGCCTTAGTTGGCGAGGTCCCAGCAGCTGCCATCTGCAAGTGTGAAGTCTGGGCTTTGCCTGCACCGTGGGCCTGTCTCTCACCTTTAAGGGACACAGGACCTTTAAGAATTAGTTTTTATATTTAGGCTTAATTCCCCCCAGGCCTCACTACATTTAGCCTCAGCTTTCTCTGCGTTCCTGCTTACCCTTTTAGCTAAAGCCTCCAACCATGTTTATGACCCCAAAACTCTGACGAATTGTTCTTTGTCACAGCGCCACCCAGGCTGACAGCCATATTCATTGCAAAAGATAATGAGATGGTGAGATCTGACTTCTATTGAACAAATTTGTGTGATGCTCAGCAGAGATCAGGTGTCACTCCCTTTTAGGAAATTGATTAGGACTTGTGCTATAAACCTAAGCAGAGCTGAGAGGGAGCTTCACGAACAGCCTGTTTGGCTGTATATGTGGGGCTTCCACTACATGGACTCGCTGCCTCTTAGAATCAGGCCTGCCCTATGTGTATGGGAAGATAGGCTGAGAAGGATGGAAGGATTTTATAATATGATATCTCTGGCATAACCTAGATCTTAGAAGCTGGCCCAGGGAGTGAGGGTCGGGTTTCGTCCAACTGGATGTTCAGTACTAATTTGAGAGTCCAGTTTTTAAAGATCAGTGAAGCTAAGAGGTTTGTTTCTTGAAGGAATTGTCTCAAAGATAAATGATAGCCATCCAACATGAAAGCAAATGCTATAAAGTGTTTCCCTCTTCGTGACTAGGTTAGGGAAAAACAGTCCTCTTCACTAAAGCAAACTCCATTTTTAAATGAAACGATGATTATGAAGAGCAGAGATCTCTAGCAGTGAGGTCTAGCATTTATTGAGCACCGACCTTGTGGAGAGGCTATTACGTCTATCCCCTGTGGTCCTCACTTCATCTTGCAGGGTGGACTGCTTTGTCTCCCAGCAGCCTCTCCCCTTTCCTTAGGAAATGCTTTTTCCCCAACTTGAACGATGGGTTCAAATGAGCCCCAGGGAGATGAAGAATTCTTTCCTAAGATTTTGGAGTTTAAGAGGGAGCATGAAGCAGGCCCTGACAGACAATTTGAGATAAAAGGCAAGGAAAAGCTGGGCTGTAGGAAGGGTAAATAAAAGGCAGAATTAGCCCTTCCTTGTTTCAGGGTTTGGTTTTTATTGCTTCCTATGCACAGAAGTTTCCCTTTGTTTTGTAACCTCATTTTTATCACAATTCAGAATTCCAGTTAACATGAGACTATTATTGTCCCATTTCACAAGTAAGGAAACTGAGTCTTGGAGAAGTAATCATTTATTTGCATGAGGTCACATGGCCAGTAAGTGGTGAAGCCAAGATTTAGCTTTAAGTCTAGGAGACTCAAAAAAATCCCATTATACACCCTGAAGACTTATTGCTGTTAGATCCAGTGATGTGCTAGTTCCGTGAAACAGACTGAAAGCAAACTGTCACTGGTTGAGCATAAAAAGTAGGCAAAGATATATCAGCCAAAAGTAAACTAACAACATGTAAAAAAGCCTTAACTGTGTATTTTAATGGAGAAATCATTAGATAGTGCAATAGGAGATCTTTCATGTTGATTTCAAAATACAATACATAAAGAAGATAAAACAACCAAAACCATTTTATAACTGAACGACAGTGATCAAAACATACGTAAAAACCAAAAAGTTGGAAATGCAGGAAGAATTGCCAAAACCACAATCATAATGGGAGACTCACACTGTGCAAACCTCGGCAGGTCAAGTAACCAAAAATCCATAACATTATAATGAATTTGAATCACAAATAATTAACAAGCTAGCCAAGACACAGAAACTACGTATGCTTTCCAAATCCCCATTGAACATTTACAAATTTTATTATGTATCAGACCATGAAAAAAATTCCATAAACTCCAAATATTATATATAGCCACATTCGCTGATCATTATGCAAGAAAACTAGATGTTAAGAACAAAATATATCAAAAATAAATCTAACTACATGGGAGAAAGATTATTTTAATAATTCTTTTTTTTAATAAAAGAATTATTCAGAATGAGGTACAACTGCATGTGTGGCTATGACTGTATCTCCAAATTATATTAAATTAAAACCAGCAGGTGATAAAACAGTTTATAAAATAATCTAATTTTTATATATTTAAAAGGATTTTCACATATAAAATTAAATACATAAATACATAAATAACTTTCCTGGAAGAATGCACAAGAAAACTGTTGACGTTGGCTATCTTAAGAGAGAGGATAAGGGTCAGAGGTAGGGAGAGGAACGCTATAGAGAACTTAAACCATATGCAATTAACAAGCTACCCAATATACAAACTACACATTCTTTCCAAATCCCTATTGGATATTTTTAAAGCTTACCACATACCAGGACATGAAAAATGTTAATAAATTCTAAATACTATATACAGACCACATTCTTTTTATACTGTTTGAATTCTTCCTCTACCTAAAAAATATAAGATGAAGGGCATTTTATAATCTATTGTTTATAAAAGTAACCTCTAGATTGAAAATACAAATCCTCCAAATTATTAGCAGAACCACACACAAAACAACAAAGAGTCCAAATAGTGAAGAAACATTTTTAAAGCCATAAAAGCATACTATTAAAAAATGACAGAAATGTAAATAAGTTAAATCCGCTTATTAAAGAAAAAGTTTGTAAATCGGATAGCAAAGAAAATTAAACTCTGTGTTGTATATTTGAAGAATGCTTAAAAGATAGACATTTAGCAAAGGTTAAAGATAAAAAGATGAGTAAAGTTATACCATAAAAATATAAACAGAAAGAAGTCAGGGGTTATGATTTTACTATCAGACAAGGAGAACTGGGATCATAAAGGATTAAACAAAACAAAGAAAGGCATCTTGTAATACTAAAGGGTGTACTTCATTACAAAGACACATATTCATAGATAATTACATAAAAAACTATATTTTCTGAAACCAATTTCAGAAAAGATATCTGCCACATTAATTTATTATTTTAAAAATAGATGAAGTTGTGGAAAATCTAACTCAAGACCCCTTAAAAATGTTTCTAGACAGTTTCACATAGCAATTTATGTGAATTTCTACAGAAAGATGATTCCAGTGCTCTTGAGACTATTCACAAAGTAGAGAAGAAGGAAAGCATCCATTTTCTTTAACTGAAATGAGTACAACACAGCAAAAGCTGACAAAAATTGCACTTAAAAGAAGATTACACACTGAATTCACTTATGACTATCCATAAATATATCATAAATAGTGTATTAGTAAACACTGAAATAATAATATACCATGACTAGGGTTCATTTTAAGAATGTAAGATAATTTTGATATTTAGAAATCATTCATGTGATTTTCCATATTACTACATATAAGGATAAAAACCATATGATTATGTTCACATATGCTCAAAAGCATTTGGTAAAATTCAAAGATATTCTAGACCAAATTCTTAAGAAAACAAGGCTAGAAGGATATTTCTTCAACATGATTTTTCAATCTATATATAGTCGTGCGTCACTTAACAACAGGGAAACATTCTGAGAAGTGCGTCATTAAGTAATTTCATCGTTGTGTGAACATCATAGAGTGAACTTACACAAACCAAGAGGGTATAGCCTTCTACACACCTATATAATAGGATGTAGCCTATTGCTCCTAGGCTACAAGCCTGTACAGCATGTAACTGTACTGAATACTATAGTCAGTTGTAACAGTGCTAAGGATTTGTGTATCTGGACATATCTAAACATAGTACAAACACAGTATCATAATCTTATGGGGCCACTATTGTGCCCCATAAGATTTATTTATTATACATGTTTATTATAACATGCAGTCTGTTGTTGACAGAAATATTATATAGCATATGACTGTATTTATGTAAAGATAGATAGATAGATAGATAGATGATAGATGATAGATAGATAATCTTTTCTCCCAAAACAAGAACTAGACTCAATTTGAACCAGACTGTGAATGCTGAGATTTACCAATTGGCTAGGAACCACACTTGAGGCATTATCAACCTGTGGCTCCCAACTGATATGGGTCCCAGTTGGGAGACCCTGACAATTGTAAAAAAAATTCTTTCCGTGGTTCCAGGTGCACCCCCAGTACTGTACTTTTTGTTGGAAGCCAGGCATTAACTTTCATCCCTCCCCAAAATATGGTAATTTGCAGGGATGGTCACAAGAGACCTTTAAGTGTTTAAGGAAACACCGTCAGTAGATTATGTAGCCTTCATATGATGCAGAGGTTTCTCCAAAATGAGGCCACCCTGAGTTACTTGGGGTTTCTTCTTGGAGAAATAACTTGTTATTTATGCACACTTTGAAATCGATGATCAGGAGTCTTCCAATTAGAAAAGTTAGTAAAAAATGTGTTCTTGACTTAAGCTGAAGTAATGATACCATCTGGCATTCAGATCAGCCTCAACTCACGGGCCAGAGTTGTTATGGGTGGCAAAATTGCCTGAGGTTTCCTCCTTTGAGCCAAGGAGGAATCTGTGCAATCACTATTGCGTCCTGCTGTACCTGGAGTAATGAATAACTCTGGCCATCAATGTGGAAACCTAAGGAGAAAGCTACCTGGCTTCTAAGGTAGATGTGGATAGTTTATAAGATGTGTTTAGCTCTTTGGCCTGTAACTCTGGGGAGCATGGCTGAGGTCAGTACCGGTTGTCCTCATCCTGTTAATAGTACCCTTAACTGCGATAGCCTCACAGTAATTTCGTAAATGCTGTATAAGATTATACAGAATGAATTTGCTCCCAGCCTCTGTCAGTCAGATTACTCAGATTAACCAATGAAGTGACATGCTGATGGGGAAAATTCTCCAGAAGTCAATACGGTATAGAAGGGGTGAATATTGTTGGGGGACAACTCTCTATTGATCTGTTGCATTTCTGACTATCTTGAAAACAAATACTGACTGCCCCTTTTTTCAGACTATCTTTTCAAGGATATCTGTACAACAGTCTTGGAACTTACAGACATGTCTCCCTCCAGAGAAAAACTTAGGTTTGCTTATAGCCTTGGATGATAAAGTCAATGTTACCTTCTGGAGAAAAGCTCACACATGCTTATTGCCTAATATAAAAGATTCAAGTTCCCTAAGCTCAGAGTTTCTTTCCTGTAATGCAACCTACTGCGTGTATAGGCATCTATCTGGGCCTGGGCCTAACTGAATCTCTCTCATAGGAGTTGGGAACAAGCATAACTGACACAAATATGCCGATGTTCATGCTTCTTGCTTTCTATGAGTAATAAAGTCCTGTGTCTCTGATCTAGGAGTCTCATGTCTTCTGCCAGCAATTATGCTGTGATAAGCCAATGTGTTACCTTACAAGTAGGGTAAAATCGCAAGCTTTTCATACTTCTGGATAATAACAGAAGACAAAAATGGATTGTCTAGCCCAGTTTACAGAGAACACTACTTTTAAAATAGAAAGGCTTTGGTTTCTTGTCTAATAAGAACTCAAGTTGTCTTCGTATACCTTGGGCCTGGTGGCATTGTCAAAGCCTTCCCAAAAGCTGTTCCCCAATACAACCTCCAGGCACACGTGCCAATCCAGCCTTCCCCATTCCACAGTTTATAAGATTTCTACACTTTTCCTAGGTTTCCTAGGTTGTTTTTATTTTAATATAATTTTTGAGACAAGATCTTGCTCAGGACCACAGGCATGCACCATCAAGCCTGGCTAATTTTTAAAAATTTTTTGTAGAGGCTGAGTTTCCCTGTGTTGCTCAGGCTGGACTTGAACTCCTGGGTTCAAGTCATCCTCTCACCTTGGCCTCCCAAAGTACTGGTATTACAGGCATGAGGCCACCACGCCCAGCCCTTCTTTATTTGATACACAAAAATCCTCCCCAGGGACATCAAGCCAGCTTGCAAAACTGGTTACTTCATTTTTCTTCTGGAGATTTCAACAGCCCTGGCTCCCTGGAAATCAAATTCTTGCGTCATTCACTCATTCATTCACCAAATATCTCTAACATCTCAGGTACTCAACACAAAGTAAGTGCATAATAACCACTTACTGAATGATTAATAAATCGTTTAAATCAGCACCACTCATCAAATCAACACTCAAATAATATATCACTGTAACCTGTGAAAAGTGCTATAAAGGAAAAGTACTAAAAAAAAGGACAACATTAACAACCATACAGGAAGTGACATTTAAAGTGGGAACTGAAGGGGGAGTAGGAGTTAACTAGGTAAAGGGATGGTGATATATTCTAGGCAGAGAGAAGAGCATTGACTCACTTTTTTTGGTCCTGTGCCTTTTTCCAAGTCGTAGTCAATGGCCAGCTAGAAAGACTTTTTCTTCTTCTTCCTCTGTTCTAAGGTGGACTCTGTGCCTCCTCCCACCATCATCCCAATGGCCTCAGTGGCAGGCATCATCTTTTCTGGGATTGTCTCTGCTTCCTCAGCTCCTCCACTGACCCCCAAGAGGCTCCCCGTCACAGTAGCTTCAGAGGACCATGCACTTGCTCACTGAGGGGCACATCCCACTCCTTGCTTATTTGCATACCCTGAACCCAGTTACTCACACAACCTTTACTGGTTACTGCCTCTATATACATCTCCAGATTCTCATTGATAGCTCATCCCTCAAGCAACTTTAAAGACGTGAGTCACACATTAAGCTTTATGATACAACGCATCTTAAAAAGATAACACAAACAACAGAAATAGAACAAAACAGAATGCCCACTCCTTATGGGATCATCTGTGAGTTCGGCATATTCTTATAATGCAAAATGGCCTGCTGTTTTTCTGAACAAATTAAGTAGAAAGTAAGCCAGACACCAAGGAAAAAAAAAAAAAACAGACACACACACAACTCTGGTAGCCAGTGTCAGAACTCATTTGTTGTAGTGAATACTGCTACCTTTAATCATATTAAAGTAGTTGCTGCTGCCTCCTCATATAAGTGTTGGCATTATAAAACAGTAGTTACAAACCACTCTATAATGAAGCATACAAATGTCTATGTTTTAAACGTCCTCCTTCATCATTCAGATCAGAAAAGGCATGTGACTTTGAACAGAGGAAATATGTGAGTGACATTAAGTGTGGTATAAGCCTACTTCATGTTCCAGCTCTGATATGGAGCTAGGTAAAGCATCAATTCTGGTCAATGCCAGCCAAATTTGCTGTCAATAATAAGATAAATCCACGACAGGGTAAGAATTGCTGTCTACTATAGAAAACTGCTCCTTGTTAGCCACATTACTTTGCTGCTCTATGACCTGCTTCTAGGGGTGATGAATAATATGACAAGCTTTTTGTGTGCATGTCCAATAAAATATATAGTTTCTTGCAGCAAAATAAACTGGACATTGAAGCTATGTACAGTACCTAGATTGATATTTTCTTAGCTATTAACTTGAATTAATCCTGATATGATACTATTTTCATTTGAAAAAAGGCGTGCAGATGATTGCTTTTTGGAGACCTAATTTCTGAGTCTCTGAGGTATCCTTCAATTCACCCAGTCTACCTCTTTCTGAATTATAAGTTTAACACTAAATACAGTCACCAATGATTGTTAATAACCTCTTGCCTGAAGAGTGTATGCTTTAAATTCCATAGATCTTTGGTTTCAAAATTGCAAACAAAATAAGAGCCAATGTAAGTAGTTACTGAAGGAAGATTCCATTAAGTATTCTCTGAACATTAATATAAAATGACAACAGCAAGAGAACAACTGTTAAGGAGTCTCTGTGGGCATGAGGGAATTACTGGTCAAATTGAAAAGAAAATCAGTAAAGCCTCTCCCATTAAAAAAAAAAAAAAAGACTAGAAAAAAGTTTTTTTTCTTTTCACATTGAATGATTAAGGAGTACACTTCACAGAATTCAAGAGGAAATAAATCCACGGATTGAGGGGAGCTGGCTGTGACAGGTAACCAGAGAGAGGACATCCAAATGATGTGTTTTCAGGACTCGAAACTTGCAGAGAGCTGCAGGCTGAGAGAGGTTGGGAAGGCCTATAGACCAGCTGTACCAAGGGGCTGGATAAACAGGTTTCCATGAACAAAAACATAGTTGCCAAGTTCAGATTAGCTGTTCTAAAGAAAAGAGCAGCAAGAAGTTGATCATTGTACACATGACCCAGCCAAGGCAGGGACTAACAAAGCTCCCTGCTGGACTTTGATTCTATAGTATTCTCACTGGATGGCGACCACTGGTGGCAGGCTTACACGTGGGGTTAGGAGCCTCTGTATCCTTTTTCTCCACAGCCTTACTCGTATTCCCACCATAAACCAGAAGTACCCACTGTGAATAAAACCTTACCTAGACAAGAGAGAAAAGGAAACATAAAGTATGCTGATGACTGGCAGTCTCCTAAAGTACCTTTCTCTAGGTCAAAGCTTTCTATTAAGTTGCTGCAAAAGCAGTTACTTTTGCAGCAACCTAATAACTCATCTTCCAAGCTGAAATCATCAGGAGTTTCATTTATTTCCCTTAACACTCTAAGGTGTTAAAGGTTGTCATCCTCCTTAGTCAAAATGACCAATTCGATTGTTTGGACAGGCCAGCAAAGGTACCTTCTGGCTATGCTGTCTCCATGTGGCAGAGCTTTAGGGTGTTTGCCACAACTGCTACCTCTTCTGAAAGATCCTTTGTATAGATAGGTCAGTGTGTTGGCATTGTGTGATGTCACAACCCCGGTCAGTGCTGATTAGACCAGTGATGGGTGTTTGTTAGCTATCTAGAAGTTGCGGGGGTGGGGGACTGAGGGAGGCCAGCACAAGAGCTCTGCCATAAAGGGACGTTGGAAAGGAGTGAAGAGTCCAATCAGAAACTCTTTTTGAGAGATTGAATGCAAAGCATTCAGAGAGTCAGCAGGCTGGAAAGGCCAGGACTCACACACGAAGAAGACAGTAAGCAAAAACTGGGGGGTAGGAGAAGCTGTGAGTAAACAGAAATCTGGAGATAAATAGAAGAGATTAAAAATAGTTATGTCATTGTAGTAGTAACAGGAGCAGAAACAGAAGCCAAGAGAGGGTAGAGAATTAGTCCTAGCAAAGAAAAAACTGGTGGAGGTAAGCAGAATGGAAGACCGGAATCAGGAGCACAGCCAGCTGCTAGTCAGCAGACGTTGCTACAAGACTTTTCACTGTGTCCCAAATAGCCATAATATTCAATTCTCTGGTGGTTTAGCTTGAGTTATTTTTTCTTAGTTTTCTTACTGTCCTGTGTAATCTTACAATGAGCTCTGTTAACTAAGATAATGGATTATTCTTTATTCTTCACATCCTGTAAGAGCCTAAGCAACTTCTCCGGTCACCTTGTAAATGGGTCAGAGTAACACATTTGAATGTAAAATACTGTCTACAAAATTCAAAGATCCCCAGAGTGTACCATTTTAAGAGGTAGGGGCTATAACACGTACCAATCCGGCATTCCCTTTGAAGAAGATATTCCAATATCCTGGGACTATCAGATTCCTGGAAACTTTATTGAAGGGGTAGGCTCCTTCCTGCATTGTATGGGATATATTTCCTTCCCTCTTATAGACATGTATGTTACCATGGCATGGAGAGTACTGCTTAATTTCTTCTCTTCAACTCCTGTCAGCATGACGTCATCAATTTAGTGCACCTATGATCTAGTGATGTTTTATGGGATGATGAGATGTTCAAGGCACTTATCCCCTGTATTGTGGTATAAAGCCTGAGATTTGATATAACTCTGAGACAAAATAATAAAGGTATTCTACTGTTCCTACCAGGTGAAAGCAAACTTGACTGTTTTCCCTGCTTAGTGGGATATAGCATGGGTCAGCAAAGTAGAGTTTGAAGGTAAAACCTGCCTTGCTGCCTTTTAAAATCTTTATTAATAGACTTATATTTTTAAAGCAGTTTTATATTTACAGAAAAATTGAGCAGAGAGCACGGCGAGTTCCCAGTATACCCACAATTTCCCATTATTAACATCTTATATTAGTATGGTACATTTGTTACAATTAACATATATTGATATACTATTACTAAATAATCCTTTTTATATTCAATGTTCTACTGGCAAGGCTAAGAATTCAACAGATCAAAGCAAAATTCAGAATTAACCATTGCATTTGGTTTGCAGCTATTTTGGCCCTGC